>NC_092735.1:12027631-12295822 GCF_047496885.1 Scyliorhinus torazame | reverse complement strand
CAAACCCCCCTCCCCCAGACCCAAACCCGCCTCCCCCACACCCAAACCCCCCTCCCCCACACCCAAACCCCCCTCCCCGTATCCAAACCCCCTCCCCTGCACCCAAATCCCCTCCCCCACCCCCTCCCCCCACACCCAAACCCCCCCCCCACACCCAAACCCCCTCCCCCACACCCAAACCCCCTCCCCCACACCCAAACCCCCTCCCCACACCCAAACCCCCTCCCCACACCCAAACCCCCTCCCCCACACCCAAAGCCCCTCCCCCACACCCAAACCCCCTCCCCCTCACACCCAAACCCCCTCCCCCACACCCAACCCCCCCCTCCCCCCACACCCAAACCCCCCTCCCCCCACACCCAAACCCCCTCCCCCCACACCCAAACCCCCTCCCCCCGCACCCAAACCCCCTCCCCCCGCACCCAAACCCCCTCCCCCCGCACCCAAACCCCCTCCCCCCGCACCCAAACCCCCTCCCCCGCACCCAAACCCCCTCCCCCCGCACCCAAACCCCCTCCCCCCGCACCCAAACCCCCTCCCCCGCACCCAAACCCCCTCACCCCACACCCAAACCCCCTCCCCCTGCACCCAAACCCCCTCCCTCCACCCCCCTCACCCCACACCCAAACCCCCTCCCCCCGCACCCAAACCCCCTCCCCCCACACCAAACCCCCCCCCGCACCCAAACCCCTTCCCCCCCGCACCCAAACCCCTTCCCCCCCGCACCCAAACCTCCTCCCCCCGCACCCAAACCCCCTCCCCCCGCACCCAAACCCCCTCCCCCCGCACCCAACCTCCCCCGCACCCAAACCCCCTCCCCCCCGCGCCCAAACCCCCTCCCCCCGCACCCAAACCACCTCCCCCGCACCCAAACCCCCTCCCCCGCACCCAAATCACCTCCCCCGCCACCAAACCCCCCTCCCCCCGCACCCAAACCCCCGTCCCCCCGCACCCAAACCCCCGTCCCCCCGCACCCAAACCCCCGTCCCCCGCACCCAAACCCCCGTCCCCCCGCACCCAAACCCCCGTCCCCCGCACCCAAACCCCCGTCCCCCGCACCCAAACCCCCTCCCCCGCACCCAAACCCCCTTCCCCACACCCAAACCCCCCTCCCCCACACCCAAACCCCCCTCCCCCAGACCCAAACCCGCCTCCCCCACCCAAACCCCCCTCCCCCACACCCAAACCCCCCTCCCCCGTATCCAAACCCCCTCCCCCTGCACCCAAACCCCCTCCCCCACCCCCTCCCCCCCACACCCAAACCCCCTCCCCCCACACCCAAACCCCCTCCCCCCACACCCAAACCCCCTCCCCCACACCCAAACCGCCTCCCCACACCTAAACCCCCTCCCCCACACCCAAACCCCCTCCCCCACACCCAAACCCCCTCCCCCACACCCAAACCCCCTCCCCCTCACACCCAAACCCCCTCCCCCTCACACCCAAACCCCCTCCCCCACACCCAAACCCCCCTCCCCCCACACCCAAACCCCCCTCCCCCCACACCCAAACCCCCTCCCCCCACACCCAAACCTCCTCCCCCCACACCCAAAACCCCTCCCCCCACACCCAAACCCCATCCCCCACACCCAAACAACCCTCCCCCACACCCAACAACCCTCCCCCGCACCCAATCCCCCTCCCCGCACCCAAACCCCCTCCCCGCACCCAAACCCCCTCCCCGCACCCAAACCCCCTCCCCCGCACCCCCTCCCCCCGCACCCAAACCCCCTCCCCATTCCCCCTGCACCCAACTCCCCTCCCCCGCACCCAAACCCCCTCCCCCGCACCCAAACCCCCTCCCCATTCCCCCCGCACCCAACCCCTCTCCCCCGCACCCATCCTCCCTCCCCGCACCCAAACCCCCCCGCACCCAAGCCCCCCTCACCCCGCACCCAAGCCTCCCTCACCCCGCAACCAAACCCGCCTCCCCGCACCCAAACCCCTCTCCCCCACACCCATTCCCCCCTCCCCCCGCACCCAGACCCCCTTCCCTCCGCACCCAGTCCCCCCTCCCCCGCACCCAAACTCCCCTCCCCGCACCCAAATCCCCCTCCCACCACCCAAACCACCTACCCCCGCGCCCAAACCCTCTCCCCCCGCACCCAAACCCCCTCCCCGCACCCAACCCCCTCCCCGCACCCAAACCCCCTCCCCGCACCCAAACCCCCTCCCCGCACCCAAACCCCCTCCCCGCACCCAAACCCCCTCCCCGCACCCAAGCCCTCCCCGCACCCAAACCCCCACCCCCTCCCCGCACCCAAACCCCCCTCCCCGCACCCAAACCCCCTCCCCGCACCCAAACCCCCTCCCCGCACCCAAACCCCCTCCCCGCACCCAAACCCCCTCCCCGCACCCAAACCCCCTCCCCGCACCCAAACCCCCTCCCCGCACCCAAACCCCCTCCCCGCACCCAAACCCCCTCCCCGCACCCAAACCCCCTCCCCGCACCCAAACCCCCTCCCCGCACCCAAACCCCCTCCCCGCACCCAAACCCCCTCCCCGCACCCAAACCCCCTCCCCGCACCCAAACCCCCTCCCCGCACCCAAACCCCCTCCCCGCACCCAAACCCCCTCCCCGCACCCAAACCCCCTCCCCGCACCCAAACCCCCTCCCCGCACCCAAACCCCTCCCGCACCAAACCCCCTCCCCGCACCCAAACCCCCTCCCCGCACCCAAACCCCCTCCCCGCACCCAAACCCCCTCCCCGCACCCAAACCCCCTCCCCGCACCCAAACCCCCTCCCCGCACCCAAACCCCCTCCCCGCACCCAAACCCCCTCCCCGCACCCAAACCCCCTCCCCGCACCCAAACCCCCTCCCCGCACCCAAACCCCCTCCCCGCACCCAAACCCCCTCCCCGCACCCAAACCCCCTCCCGCACCCAAACCCCCTCCCCGCACCCAAACCCCCTCCCCGCACCCAAACCCCCTCCCCGCACCCAAACCCCCTCCCCGCACCCAAACCCCCTCCCCGCACCCAAACCCCCTCCCCGCACCCAAACCCCCTCCCCGCACCCAAACCCCCTCCCCGCACCCAAACCCCCTCCCCGCACCCAAACCCCCTCCCCGCACCCAAACCCCCTCCCCGCACCCAAACCCCCTCCCCGCACCCAAACCCCCCTCCCCGCACCCAAACCCCCTCCCCGCACCCAAACCCCCTCCCCGCACCCAAACCCCCTCCCCGCACCCAAACCCCCTCCCCGCACCCAAACCCCCTCCCCGCACCCAAACCCCCTCCCCGCACCCAAACCCCCTCCCCGCACCCAAACCCCCTCCCCGCACCCAAACCCCTCCCCGCACCCAAACCCCCTCCCCGCACCCAAACCCCCTCCCCGCACCCAAACCCCCTCCCCGCACCCAAACCCCCTCCCCGCACCCAAACCCCCTCCCCGCACCCAAACCCCCTCCCCGCACCCAAACCCCCTCCCCGCACCCAAACCCCCTCCCCGCACCCAAACCCCCTCCCCGCACCCAAACCCCCTCCCCGCACCCAAACCCCCTCCCCGCACCCAAACCCCCTCCCCGCACCCAAACCCCCGCACCCAAACCCCCTCCCCGCACCCAAACCCCCTCCCCGCACCCAAACCCCCTCCCCGCACCCAAACCCCCTCCCCGCACCCAAACCCCCTCCCCGCACCCAAACCCCCTCCCCGCACCCAAACCCCCTCCCCGCACCCAAACCCCCTCCCCGCACCCAAACCCCCTCCCCGCACCCAAACCCCCTCCCCGCACCCAAACCCCCTCCCCGCACCCAAACCCCCTCCCCGCACCCAAACCCCCTCCCCGCACCCAAACCCCCTCCCCGCACCCAAACCCCCTCCCCGCACCCAAACCCCCTCCCCGCACCCAAACCCCCTCCCCGCACCCAAACCCCCTCCCCGCACCCAAACCCCCTCCCCGCACCCAAACCCCCTCCCCGCACCCAAACCCCCTCCCCGCACCCAAACCCCCTCCCCGCACCCAAACCCCCTCCCCGCACCCAAACCCCCTCCCCGCACCCAAACCCCCTCCCCGCACCCAAACCCCCTCCCCGCACCCAAACCCCCTCCCCGCACCCAAACCCCCTCCCCGCACCCAAACCCCCTCCCCGCACCCAAACCCCCTCCCCGCACCCAAACCCCCTCCCCGCACCCAAACCCCCTCCCCGCACCCAAACCCCCTCCCCGCACCCAAACCCCCTCCCCGCACCCAAACCCCCTCCCCGCACCCAAACCCCCTCCCCGCACCCAAACCCCCTCCCCGCACCCAAACCCCCTCCCCGCACCCAAACCCCCTCCCCGCACCCAAACCCCCTCCCCGCACCCAAACCCCCTCCCCGCACCCAAACCCCCTCCCCGCACCCAAACCCCCTCCCCGCACCCAAACCCCCTCCCCGCACCCAAACCCCCTCCCCGCACCCAAACCCCCTCCCCGCACCCAAACCCCCTCCCCGCACCCAAACCCCCTCCCCGCACCCAAACCCCCTCCCCGCACCCAAACCCCCTCCCCGCACCCAAACCCCCTCCCCGCACCCAAACCCCCTCCCCGCACCCAAACCCCCTCCCCGCACCCAAACCCCCTCCCCGCACCCAAACCCCCTCCCCGCACCCAAACCCCCTCCCCGCACCCAAACCCCCTCCCCGCACCCAAACCCCCTCCCCGCACCCAAACCCCCTCCCCGCACCCAAACCCCCTCCCCGCACCCAAACCCCCTCCCCGCACCCAAACCCCCTCCCCGCACCCAAACCCCCTCCCCGCACCCAAACCCCCTCCCCGCACCCAAACCCCCTCCCCGCACCCAAACCCCCTCCCCGCACCCAAACCCCCTCCCCGCACCCAAACCCCCTCCCCGCACCCAAACCCCCTCCCCGCACCCAAACCCCCTCCCCGCACCCAAACCCCCTCCCCGCACCCAAACCCCCTCCCCGCACCCAAACCCCCTCCCCGCACCCAAACCCCCTCCCCGCACCCAAACCCCCTCCCCGCACCCAAACCCCCTCCCCGCACCCAAACCCCCTCCCCGCACCCAAACCCCCTCCCCGCACCCAAACCCCCTCCCCGCACCCAAACCCCCTCCCCGCACCCAAACCCCCTCCCCGCACCCAAACCCCCTCCCCGCACCCAAACCCCCTCCCCGCACCCAAACCCCCTCCCCGCACCCAAACCCCCTCCCCGCACCCAAACCCCCTCCCCGCACCCAAACCCCCTCCCCGCACCCAAACCCCCTCCCCGCACCCAAACCCCCTCCCCGCACCCAAACCCCCTCCCCGCACCCAAACCCCCTCCCCGCACCCAAACCCCCTCCCCGCACCCAAACCCCCTCCCCGCACCCAAACCCCCTCCCCGCACCCAAACCCCCTCCCCGCACCCAAACCCCCTCCCCGCACCCAAACCCCCTCCCCGCACCCAAACCCCCTCCCCGCACCCAAACCCCCTCCCCGCACCCAAACCCCCTCCCCGCACCCAAACCCCCTCCCCGCACCCAAACCCCCTCCCCGCACCCAAACCCCCTCCCCGCACCCAAACCCCCTCCCCGCACCCAAACCCCCTCCCCGCACCCAAACCCCCTCCCCGCACCCAAACCCCCTCCCCGCACCCAAACCCCCTCCCCGCACCCAAACCCCCTCCCCGCACCCAAACCCCCTCCCCGCACCCAAACCCCCTCCCCGCACCCAAACCCCCTCCCCGCACCCAAACCCCCTCCCCGCACCCAAACCCCCTCCCCGCACCCAAACCCCCTCCCCGCACCCAAACCCCCTCCCCGCACCCAAACCCCCTCCCCGCACCCAAACCCCCTCCCCGCACCCAAACCCCCTCCCCGCACCCAAACCCCCTCCCCGCACCCAAACCCCCTCCCCGCACCCAAACCCCCTCCCCGCACCCAAACCCCCTCCCCGCACCCAAACCCCCTCCCCGCACCCAAACCCCCTCCCCGCACCCAAACCCCCTCCCCGCACCCAAACCCCCTCCCCGCACCCAAACCCCCTCCCCGCACCCAAACCCCCTCCCCGCACCCAAACCCCCTCCCCGCACCCAAACCCCCTCCCCGCACCCAAACCCCCTCCCCGCACCCAAACCCCCTCCCCGCACCCAAACCCCCTCCCCGCACCCAAACCCCCTCCCCGCACCCAAACCCCCTCCCCGCACCCAAACCCCCTCCCCGCACCCAAACCCCCTCCCCGCACCCAAACCCCCTCCCCGCACCCAAACCCCCTCCCCGCACCCAAACCCCCTCCCCGCACCCAAACCCCCTCCCCGCACCCAAACCCCCTCCCCGCACCCAAACCCCCTCCCCGCACCCAAACCCCCTCCCCGCACCCAAACCCCCTCCCCGCACCCAAACCCCCTCCCCGCACCCAAACCCCCTCCCCGCACCCAAACCCCCTCCCCGCACCCAAACCCCCTCCCCGCACCCAAACCCCCTCCCCGCACCCAAACCCCCTCCCCGCACCCAAACCCCCTCCCCGCACCCAAACCCCCTCCCCGCACCCAAACCCCCTCCCCGCACCCAAACCCCCTCCCCGCACCCAAACCCCCTCCCCGCACCCAAACCCCCTCCCCCGCACCCAAACCCCCTCCCCCGCACCCAAACCCCCTCCCCCGCACCCAAACCCCCTCCCCCGCACCCAAACCCCCTCCCCGCACCCAAACCCCCTCCCCCGCACCCAAACCCCCTCCCCGCACCCACACCCCCTCCCCCGCACCCAAACCCCCTCCCCCGCACCCAAACCCCCTCCCCCGCACCCAAAACCCCACCCCGCACCCAACCCCCCTCCCCGCACCCAACCCCCCTCCCCGCACCCAACCCCCCTCCCCCGCACCCTACCTCCCTCCCCGCACCCAAACACGCCTCCCCGCACCCAAGCCCCCCTTCACCCCGCACCCGAACCCGCCTCCCCCGCACCCAAACCCCTCTCCTCCACACCCATGCTCCCCTCCCCTGCACCCAAACTCCCCTCCCCTGCACCCAAACTCCCCTCCCCCCGCACCCAAACTCCCCTCCCCCGCACCCAAACCCTCTCCCCCCGCACCCAAACCCCCACACCCAAACCCCCTCCCTCGCACCCAAACCCCCTCCCCATTCCCCCCGCACCCAAACCCCCTCTCCCGCACCCAACCCCCCTCCCCCGCACCCAACCTCCCGCACCCAAACCCGCCTCCCCCGCACCCAAACCCCCCCTCCCCACACCCAAACCCGCCCCTCCCCCTGCACCCAAACCCCCCCCCCCCCGCAACCCTCCCCACTCCCGCACCCAAACCACCCTCCCCAGCTCAGTGACTCCTCGAGTGATGTTTCGCTGAGACCTGCGGCCGTTTCATCTGCATTTCTTGTGCACTTTGCAGGCGATTACGACGGCGCTTTAGCTGTTTTCACTGAAATGCAGCTTCTGGCGCAGGAGAAAGGATTACAGGTGCCGGGGACCTGCACCCCTGTAGGTGAGTGTGTGAACCAGCCAGGCACGGTAGCACCGGTCTGCGCGACGGGGAATTTCAATTTAACTGAATGAATATGGATTAAAAAGCTCGTGATGACCTTGGCGACTATCTTCGGTTGTTCTAAAAATCCAGCTGGTTCACTATTGTCCGTCCGGAAAGGAAATCTGCCGTCCTTACCCGGTCTGGCCTCCATGTGGCTCCAGACCCCCAGCGACGGGGTGGACTCTTAACTGCCCCTCTGAAAAGGCCTAGAAAACATGTATTGAAAAGGGCTGTTCACCACAGCCTCCCGGGTCATTAGGACTGGGCAATAACTGCTGACCTTTCCACCCGCTGAATGAATAAAAGGAATTCAGATTCTCTTTTGAAATGTTTTGTCTGCCTTCGTATTTGTGTGTCCTTTTGTAAATATTAATCTTCACGTATAACAGAATCTGCTTTTGAGACAGGTGGGCGCCTCGGGGGTCCATCATTGCGCCTGGGGAATTACATTTTGGTGAACCTAATTAATTTAATTTTGCCATTTTGGTTTAGTGTCAGAACCCTGCTAAGGGCTGTGCCCCCCCCCACCCAAAGTATTTTATTTGGTATTGAATAAAGAGCATAGCAGAAGCTGCCCATGTTAGCTTATTGCACAGTGCCTCTACTGGTAGCAATTGTCACTGTGGCGTGACATGTTTACATGGGTAGTTTCCATTACAGGAAAGTGGACATGGGAATTAATACGAGGGAAAAGCTTGTCTGCCTCCCTCCATCAGATTTTTAATCTGCAAATTAAAACGTTTGTTTGCAGCAATGATTCTGCTCCTGATATTTCAAAGTCGTGAAGGTTCTCGGTGTGTTCAAAATAATTCAATTAAATTAAATCTCAGTGCTCCCCTCTCGTCTTTGGTCTGTGTGTCGGTGCCTCATGATGGACGTGGGAGGTGATCCATTGCAGCTACTTTGTAGAGTTTAATGACGGTGACCTGGGGCCGGGATCGAGCCCGGGTCTTCAGGGGCATTGACAGCAGTGGTAACCACTGCGCCACTGTGCTGCCCCCGCAGTGCTAACCACTGCGCCACCGTGCTGCCCCCCGCAGTGGTAACCACTGCGCCACCGTGCTGCCCCCCGCATTGCTAACCACTGCGCCACCGTGCTGCCCCCGCAGTGCTAACCACTGCGCCACCGTGCTGCCCCCGCAGTGCTAACCACTGCGCCACCGTGCTGCCCCCGCAGTGCTAACCACTGTGCCACCGTGCTGCCCCCGCAGTGCTAACCACTGCGCCACCGTGCTGCCCCTGGCCGAGCCGATTTCTGAGCGTTTGCGCGACCTCGTTCACTCGCGAACAACTTGCGCAGAATTCAGTCTGATTTGCTCTTTCAGGTGCCTTTCTGGATGTCATTGCTCGATGTGAGGTCTCCCGAGTCCTGCTGCTGATGCTGTTTCAGGTGAGGGTCCTTAAACCCGCAGTAAGTTCCAATGTGTGCACCGACCGCCTCCTTGTACGTCCCAGTCTGTGGCAGATTCAACTTTCACTGACCTATTTTATAACGACAGCTTTATTAACACTTTTACCAACACGATTGCCACTTTGTACGATCACTGGTTACCTCTGCAACACCGATCGATACGAGGCAGAAGACACTGCAGTCGCCACAGGGACATTTAGTCAGAGGGTCAGGAATTTTCATTTTTCATTTCATTTCAATTTGGGCTCCTGTTCAGGATCAGCGTTTGCTCCCTGACCCCTAACATTTGACCCCTGCCACCTGCCCTTTGCCCTACAGCAGCTGCTTTGATGTGTTTGAATCAACTCGTGAAGAAGTGTGAACATCTGACACATTGACAAGCTGCTCAGGACCCCGGAGCTGCGCTGATTCACTCTGTGTGTGTCTCTCTCTCGCCCCCAGCCTCCACCACAGAAGTTGCTGCTGGAGCACGCTCACACACTGGAGAAGTATGACTGGGAATCATTCGACAGCCACAACCAAGGTAGAGACCCCGTCGCCCCTCACCAACTCATTCCACCCGCCTCCATTAACCCTTCCCCGCCCGACCGTCGTTCCCCAGCCCCCACCCCAATCCAACCGACCAATCCCACCCCTCCCCGACCAACCTCCCTCCCCCCCCCAATCCCTCAGCCGGCCTTCTCCACCATCCCTTCCTCGCCCCCCCTTTGATGACCTTCCCCGTGCCTTGTCCGACATTCTTTCCCCCCCTTGTCTGACCCCCCCCCTTGTCTGACCCCCCCTTGTCTGACCCCCCCTTGTCTGACCCCCCCTTGTCTGACCCCCCCCCTTGTCTGACCCCCCCCTTGTCTGACCCCCCCCCTTGTCTGACCCCCCCTTGTCTGACCCCCCCCTTGTCTGACCTCCCCTTGTCTGACCCCCCCCTTGTCTGACCTCCCCTTGTCTGACCTCCCCTTGTCTGACCTCCCCTTGTCTGACCCCCCCCTTGTCTGACCCCCCCCTTGTCTGACCCCCCCCTTGTCTGACCTCCCCTTGTCTGACCCCCCCCTTGTCTGACCCCCCCCTTGTCTGACCCCCCCCTTGTCTGACCCCCCCCCTTGTCTGACCCCCCCCCTTGTCTGACCCCCCCTTGTCTGACCCCGCCCTTGTCTGACCTCCCCTTGTCTGACCCCCCCCTTGTCTGACCTCCCCTTGTCTGACCCCCCCCTTGTCTGACCCCCCCCCTTGTCTGACCCCCCCCCTTGTCTGACCCCCCCTTGTCTGACCCCCCCCTTGTCTGACCTCCCCTTGTCTGACCCCCCCCTTGTCTGACCCCCCCCTTGTCTGACTCCCCCCTTGTCTGACCCCCCCCTTGTCTGACCCCCCCCCTTGTCTGACCCCCCCCTTGTCTGACCTCCCCTTGTCTGACCCCCCCCTTGTCTGACCTCCCCTTGTCTGACCCCCCCCTTGTCTGACCCCCCCCTTGTCTGACCCCCCCCTTGTCTGACCCCCCCCTTGTCTGACCCCCCCCTTGTCTGACCCCCCCCTTGTCTGACCCCCCCCCTTGTCTGACCCCCCCCTTGTCTGACCTCCCCCCCCCTTGTCTGACCTGACCCCCCCTTGTCTGACCCCCCCCTTGTCTGACCTGACCCCCCCTTGTCTGACCCCCCCTTGTCTGACCCCCCCCTTGTCTGACCCCCCCCTGTCTGACCCCCCCCCTTGTCTGACCCCCCCCTTGTCTGACCTCCCCTTGTCTGACCCCCCCCTTGTCTGACCCCCCCCTTGCCTGACCCCCCCCTTGTCTGACCCCCCCCTTGTCTGACCCCCCCCTTGTCTGACCCCCCCCTTGTCTGACCTCCCCCCCCCCCCCCTTGTCTGACCCCCCCTTGTCTGACCTCCCCCCCCCCCTTGTCTGACCTGACCCCCCCTTGTCTGACCTGACCCCCCCCTTGTCTGACCCCCCCCTTGTCTGACCCCCCCCTTGTCTGACCCCCCCCTTGTCTGACCCCCCCTTGTCTGACCCCCCCCTTGTCTGACCCCCCCCTTGTCTGACCCCCCCCCCTTGTCTGACCCCCCCTTGTCTGACCCCCCCCTTGTCTGACCCCCCCCCTTGTCTGACCCCCCCCTTGTCTGACCCCCCCCTTGTCTGACCCCCCCCCTTGTCTGACCCCCCCTTGTCTGACCCCCCCCCTTGTCTGACCCCCCCCTTGTCTGACCCCCCCTTGTCTGACCCCCCCTTGTCTGACCCCCCCTTGTCTGACCCCCCCTTGTCTGACCCCCCCCTTGTCTGACCCCCCCTTGTCTGACCCCCCCCCTTGTCTGACCCCCCCCTTGTCTGACCCCCCCCTTGTCTGACCCCCCCCTTGTCTGACCCCCCCCTTGTCTGACCCCCCCCCTTGTCTGACCCCCCCTTGTCTGACCCCCCCTTGTCTGACCCCCCCTTTTCTGACCCCTCCTTGTCTGACCCCCCCTTGTCTGACCCCCCCCTTGTCTGACCCCCCCTTGTCTGACCCCCCCCTTGTCTGACCCCCCCTTGTCTGACCTCCCCCCCCCTTGTCTGACCCCCCCCCTTGTCTGACCTGACCCCCCCCCTTGTCTGACCCCCCCCCTTGTCTGACCTGACCCCCCCCTTGTCTGACCTGACCCCCCCCTTGTCTGACCCCCCCCCTTGTCTGACCTGACCCCCCCTTGTCTGACCCCCCCCTTGTCTGACCCCCCCTTGTCTGACCTCCCCCCCCCCCTTGTCTGACCCCCCCCCTTGTCTGACCCCCCCCCTTGTCTGACCTGACCCCCCCCTTGTCTGACCCCCCCCCCTTGTCTGACCTGACCCCCCCCTTGTCTGACCCCCCCCCTTGTCTGACCCCCCCCTTGTCTGACCTGACCCCCCCCTTGTCAGACCTGACCCCCCCCTTGTCAGACCTGACCCCCCCCTTGTCTGACCTGACCCCCCCCTTGTCTGACCTGACCCCCCCTTGTCTGACCTGACCCCCCCTTGTCTGACCTGACCCCCCCCTTGTCTGACCTGACCCCCCCCCTTGTCTGACCCCCCCCCTTGTCTGACCCCCCCCTTGTCTGACCCCCCCTTGTCTGACCCCCCCTTGTCTGACCCCCCCCCTTGTCTGACCCCCCCCTTGTCTGACCCCCCCTCCCTTGTGTGACCTTCCACCCCCCCCCTTGTCTGACCTTCCACCCTCCCCTTGTCTGACCTTCCAACCCTCCCTTGTGTGATCTTCCACCCCCCCCCTTGTCTGACCCCCCCCTTGTCTGACCCCCCCCTTGTCTGACCTTCCACTCCCTTGACCGACCCCCCCCCCCCTTAACCTCCCCCCTTGATTGGTGATTGTCTCTGACTCTGTTTTTCATTCTCGCAGTGAATTATCTTCCTGAGAATATTTTCCTGCTGCTGCAGTCGGTTGTGGTGAGTGACAGGCCCCCCAGTGTCTCGGTGTTGTCTTGTCCGGGGTGGGTTACCGGTGCAGTGTAACGCTGCAAGTCGCTAATTGTCGTGGCTAAGGAGAGGACCCCATGGACTGGGGATTGTCGCGGTCCACAGGCCCCCACCCTATCCTGGGAGGACCCTGGCTGACTGGATCGAGCTCCAATGTGGTTCCTCCCATGGCAGACATCCCCCAGCAGAGGCCTCCTGCTTCAGGATGAGGCAGCAGATGGTGGAGGTGCCCCTGGAATTCATTGCACCCCATGGAACCTGTAGAATCTGTGTTTCTGCCTGACCCATGTGCTTACGGGGGGGAGGGGCGAGTGTGGGGGTGCAAGTGGGTAATGGACACCTTCTGATTCGCTGTTGTGTTATTTTCACAGATGGCCTGCCAGGAAAAAGATCTTGAGTCCTTAAAAGTTCTCCAGGTGGAGCTCTGGTGAGGATTGTGTTGTTCGCGAACACCTGGCCCTCTAGTCCCTCCCAGACTGAGCGAGAGTCTGTGATCTCTCACCATGAGCAGCAGAAGCCCAATTTGATCCTAATTCCACCCCTCCCGATCCTCGACCCACCCTTCCCCGCACTGCCCCCTCACCCACCTCCACCCACCCCACACCCCATGGTGCAGTGGGCACAACTTACGATCGATGGGCCCGTGATATGATGGACTCTCAGGCCCGTGTGTGATGGCCCTGCAGTGCGATGGACTCGCCGTGTAACCTTCTCCTATCTCTTCTCTCTCCAGGCCACTGCTGACCCCTGAACAGAACCACCTGCTGCATCTGGTCCTCCAGGAGGTCCTGACACCATCAGGCCGAGGTGTCTGACAGCCAGCAATCCCGTCAAGCTGTGTACATGTCGTCGAGAAATCAAGTTGTATTTATATTGTTCTGTGTTGACTGACGCACCACCCCCCCCCCCCCCCCCCCCCCCTCCCCCTTCCTGGTCGGCAGCCACACCTGGGAGATTATTTAATAAAGATGGAAGTGATGTGAACTCTCTGGAGTCTGTGAATATTTTATTTTCTCTCTCTCTTTCTGACATACTCGGTCGTTGGGTAACATTCTTATCCTGAAGCAAACGATTGCGGACTCAAATTGCACTCCACAGACTTTGTGCTGGTTCGATCCCGGCTCTGGGTCACTGTCCGTGCGGAGTTTGCACATTCTCCCCGTGTCTGCGTGGGCTTCGCCCCCACAACCCAAAGATGTGCAGGTTAGGTGGATTGGCCACGCTAAATTGCCCCTTAATTGGAAAAAGTCAATTGGGCCCTCTAAATTTAAAAAAAACATTCTGCTGTCACCGCATTGAATGTGGGATCTTGCTGTGTACAAACAGACTACTATTTCCTCTGTTGTGCCAGTGACCACCTTTCAGCTCACTGACTTTGGAACATTTTGGAGAATATTGCTCCAAGTTTACATAAGCTCGTAAAAGGCGGCAAATTCACAGGGATTGTTGGCCGACACATCCTTGTCGAGGTAGCCGCAGAGACTGAGGATGCACTGGTTACCATTCACTCTCTCATTCTAGACAGGTCGCAGTGGATTGGACCTCAGCAAATGTAACGTCACTGTTCAAAGATTTGGGAGGGGGAAACGGAAGCACTGGCCAGTTCGCCTGATATCAGTCATCGGGGAAAGTACTTAAATCTGTTCCGACACTAGACAAGACCCCAACAATTTTTTAATTCGTAAAACTGAGAAAAGGATTCTACACCCCCAGGAGTGATTCCACTGACGAAAGGAATCTTTTATAATGACACAAACACAGTGTAAACCTCATAGAAAAAATGTTCTACAATTAACAGTTAAACAGTTCGAAACAAAACAGGTAAACACTTTGACACTTTATTTATACCGCCTTAATTTCCAATCAAGCAAAGCCCTTGGATCAAAAGCCACTTATAAATAAAGTTAACAACACAGGGTTGCACTTGTGTAAAGATTTCTTGGAAAGACTGTTCGGAGAGAGAGATCCTTTCAGGAACAGCCTGCAGATCCTTCTGTCTTTGTCAGACTAAAAAAAACCTACAGCTAAACTGGTTGCTACAGACCTGGCTCTTCCCATTAACTACATAATCTATATCCCACTTTATTGTTCCGTGACTGGCTTACCCAAGTCTAAACACAATGGGCAGGATTTTCCATTTGGGAGATTGGGCAGGATTCTCCATTTACAGATGCCGAAATTGTGTTTGGCGATCGGGCGGAGAATGGGTTTTGATGCCAAAACGCCGGTCAGCCATGCTTCGCCTCCTCTGAAATGGCGACATCGTGACCGGCGCCACGCGCAGTAGCAATGCGTTGGCGCCTCATCAGCCGGCACACTCGCGATACTCCACCCCCGATGGGCTGAGTTCCTGACGGCTGCGGACTGTGTCCAGTGCTGCCACACGGCCAGGATCCGTAACGCTGCCGTGGAGGCTTATGCGAGAGCTCATAGCACCGAGGACCCGGGTTCGAATCCCGGACCTGGGTCATTGTCTGTGTGGACTTTGCACATTCTCCCCGTGTCTGCGTGGGTTTCACCCCCACAACCCAAAGCTGTGCAGTGGATTGGCCATGCTAAATTGCCCCTCAATTTGATAAAAAGAATTGAGAAAAAAAATTATTTTAAAAAACCTGGATGGTTAAAATCCTGTTTTAAAAGGGCAGCACTGTGGTTAATAATCTTTATTAGTATCACAATAGGCTTACATTAACACTGCAATGAAGTTACTGTGAAAATCCCCTAGTCGCCACACTCCGGCGCCTGTTCGGGTACACAGAGTGAGAATTCAGAACGTTCGATTGACCTAACAAGCACATCTTTCAAGACTTGTGGGAGGAAACCGGAGCGCCCGGAGGAAACCCACGCAGACACGGGGAGAACGTGCAGATTCCCCACAGACAATGACCCAAGCCGGGAATCGAACCCGGGTCCCTGGCGCTGTGAAGCAACAGTGCTACCGTGCAAAATACTGGAACTCCCTAACAGCAGAGTGGGAGTACCTACATCAGATACACAGCAGTAGCTAAGGAAGGTGGCTCACCAATACTTTTTTAAAATATATTTAGAGTACCCAATTATATATTTTTTTCAAATTAAGGGGCAATTTAGCGTGGCCAATCCACCTACCCTGCACATCTTTGGGTTGTGGGGGTGAAACCCACGCAGACACGGGGAGAATGTGCAAACTCCACACGGGCAGTGACCCAGAGCCAGGATTCAAACCCAGGTCCTCAGCGCCGCAATCCCAGTGCTAACCACTGCGCCACATGCGGCCCCTCACCACCACCTCCTTGAGAGTGATTAAGAATGGGTAATAAATGCTGGCCTTGCAGGCGAAGCTCACCTCGCATAAAAGAGTTTAAAATTATAGGAATATTGATACGTCTTGGTAAGTTATTTTTCATTCTAACAAAGACCGCAGTAATGTAGTCAGGATAACTTTAAATGATCCTGCAAATCCGGTCTATTCCCCTCGATGATGCTGATAATATTCAAGGATGAATTCTAACCCTCGGCACATATAGATGATTACATTAAAAGGTCAGGAGTATAATATTGAGCTTAAAGGATTGTCAGGATTAAAGCACAGGCTTTCTACTGGAGTCGGTGCGTGAGTGGTGAGTTGGAGAAGGAGATTGCTACCACATAAAAGTCAATATGTTGCTACATGATATATGTTACTGGGAGGGTGTTGGTTACAGATCAGTATGTCTTAAAGAAGTCTCCTTTGTCGACGGACGGTTAACTGTGAATCTTTATTAATTATTAGAACCGTTTACAACAAAGGGGGACGGTCTACCTCAGTCGGCTGGGTTGTAATACAGAACAAAGCCACCAGCGTGGATTCAATTCCTGTACTGGCTGAGGTCATTATGAAGGCCCTGCCTTGTCAACCTTAGTGATCTGCCAGACTTTTAAAGGCTCCTTGCCCTGTGGTTAAATCCTTTGATGGACAATCATGAATTAACCATAGTCTTTCAACACAACAATTGCTAGATTCCTCTCTCTCTGTTTACTATTGTCGCCAGTGAAGTTACACCTTTATTATCAGGGTTGATGTCATCAATATATTTTTCCTTGTAGAAGCATTTTTGAAAACATAAGATTCAGACACTAAAAGCTGAAGGACATTTATGAATTCCCCCCACACACCTCAAAGCCATCCTGTCAATTGTGGAATGTCTGTCTCTGCAAAGTACAAATAATCTTATTAGTAATCCTTAACTTCCCAAGGTCCAACGTACATCTCTCTAGGATCTGGGATGTCCAACATTCGGAGCAGGTTCGCTCGGCTCATACCTGGAATGGGAGGTTTTATCTGAAGAAGAATGGGTGAGTAGATTCGGCCTGTGCACATTGGAGTTGAGTTAGAATGAGTGGCGATCTTATTGAAACTTGTAATATTTTGAGAGGAGTTGATTGGGTGGATACCAGGAGGGTGTGGTTCCTCTTGTGTGAGAGACTGGAACTAGGGGGACACGGTTTAAGAATCTACTATTTAAGACGGGGATAAGGGGGCGTTTCCCCTCATTATTGATGAAATTCAAATGTCACCATCTGTTGTGGTAGGATGCAAAACCTGGTCTCTGGATTACTGGTCCAGTGAGAAAACCATTGTGCCAACGCCTCCCCCTGTGGCAATCTGCCCGCTGCAGATGCATCTGTCCAGGACAGTATCGGTAGAAGTGACCGCCGCACAGTCCTTGTGAGACAAAGTCTCGTCTTCACATTGAGGATACCCTCCACCGTGTTGTGTGGCACTCCCACCGTGATAAATAGAATAGATCTCGAACAGATCCAGCAACTCAGGACTGGGCATCCATGGAGCACTGTGGGCCATCAGCAGCAGCAGAATTGTACTCGACCACAATCTGCAACCTGATGGCCCGGCCTATCCCCCACTCTACCATTACCCCCGAGCCAGGGGATCAACCCTGGGTCAATGAAGAGTGCAGGAGAGCAGTGCCAGGAACAACATCAGGTATACCGGAAAATGAGGTGTCGACCTGGAGAATCTACACACAGGACTACTTGTGCCAAACAGCATAAGCAGCAAGTAACAGATGATTCAATCGTGACTGATGGCGGGGGAGGAGGCTCCACAAACATCCCCATCCTCAATGATGGGGGAGCATTCACTTCAGCCAGAAGTGCCGAGTGGATGATCGATCTCGGTCTCCTCCGGAGGTCCCCAGCATCACCGATGTCAGTCTTCAGCCAATTCAATTCACCCCACATGATGTCAAGAAACAGCTGAAGGCACTGGATACTGCAAGGGCTATGGGCCCTGACAATATTCCGGCAATAGCACTGAGGAGTTGTGCTCCAGAACTTGCCACATCTCTTTTTTAAAAAAAAACTTTATTCAATTCTTTTTTTCCAATTAAGGGGCAATTTAGCGTAGCCAATTCACCTACCCTGCATATCTGTTTGGGTTGTGGGGGTGAGACCCACACAGGCCCGGGGAGAATGTGCAAACTCCACAGTGTAGCCATCTGGGATGGCTACGTCCCGATTACAAAATGGACACTTGCAAAGAATGCAGGGAAAATTGGACAATGCTAAGAAACAAGCTCTGTCTGTTGATTAGAATCTTAAACTCTCAGACAGGACAGAAACTACCAAACAATTTACATACTAATGAGCCATCTCCGGGGACAAAAGGGAAACATTTAGATACACAATGTTAGGACAGACTCCCCGGCGCCAGAAGAAGCTAACACAAAGCAGACTGACAGTCACCAGGACACGCCCAGCGTTCAGGGAACCACCCCTTTATTGGAGGAAAATCGATACAGATGATTAGTTGAGGCCAAGTTCAAGGCCCGCCCAAAAGCGGGCGAAGCCCTTTTCAGTATAAAAGGTATCCCCCAAGGGCGAATCTTCCTCCTTTGGTTTTGTCTCTCACCGAAGAGAGAGACCTGCCTAGCAGCTGCACCAGACCAAGTAAGTCCCAAGTCAACGCACGCTACGAGATAGACGCTCCTAGTTGCTACCCTGTAAACAGCTCAACCCAGCAGCCTCAGAACCGAGCAACGACCATTGTTCCTCTGACTGAGTGGGCACCCAAAGCTAAGTATAGGCTTTAGTAATAGTGGTAGTTTATCTTGTAGAGTTTATGCATGAGTAGATTTGACTGTGTGTAAATAAATGAGCATTGCTTTTGAACTTACTAACTGGTGTATCGAGTCATTGATCAGTATTCGGTTCTGAACCTTGTGGCGGTGTCGAAAGATACCTGGCGACTCTTGAGCAAACGTGATTAAACAGAGACAAATTAAGAGCCAACCAAAAGTTAGCAACATTTACTGGCGACTCCGCCGGGACTCGACTTAGAAGTGGCCTAACCACTCCGAGAGAACCCAAAATTTGAATTGAGAATCCAATTGTGAACAGAAAAACCACAAGTGTCAAAACAGTACTGATCAAGCCTCTGAGATTCGGAAGTGTGTTAATGCATGCGTACTAACAGGGATATAAGATAAACCTGAGAGATTTTGTTGCGTAAAACTGTTGGGAGTTTTGTAGGCCGGAAATTAGCGTAAGCTGTACCCGTGTTTACATCACCGCTTTATCACCGCCTGTTCCAAATTCGGTAGAAAACCTAGTAGAGAGAATGGCAATGAAGGCAATGGAACGCCTTATGAACCCCCAGGAATTCGAGGTCGCAGCGACCAGTAGAGTAGGACAGTGTCCCGTTTGGGAAGATGAGATCAGGAAATATCTCAAAGGGAAAGGATGGCCCCTTTGGAGTGAATTCTGCAATAATGAGGAAACAGGACCCGGGAGTATAGGACATATTTGGTGGGAGAACCTGTCAGAGACCCACAAGAAGAGCTTAGGGAAAGCTCACAAGCCGATGGCAATCGTGTCCTGTTTGGCACAATTGCGAGGCACAGAGGAGGTTGTTCGGACGCTCCGTAGAGAGATAGGGGAGAGAGACAGAACCCGTGAGGTAGACGTGAGTGAGGTAGAGAAAGAGAATCGAGATTTAAAAGAGCAGTTAGCAGCAAGGGACAGAGAGATGGATGATGCCAAGAAGGCACATCAGTCTCGTCTCGCACATTTGAACAGTTTTCAGACGCAATATGATAAGGCCTACCAGGACACGCAACGTGCGGTCTTGGTAAGTCAAGAAACAGAACAGCAAGTCGAGAAATTGCAGAAACACTGCAATGATTTAAAAGCAGCCCTACGAGCACTCCATACTTCCACGACGGAACAAAGGCAGAGCTCAGTAGACCACGCAAAGGGCCGGAAGCAAATTGCAGAATTGCAATCTCTGCTGTCCGTGCAAAATGGTTTTCAAAGCACATTCGGACCCCAATTAGATCAAGAAAACGGCCCCGACTGGCAGGAATTGAACGAGACTGCCCATAGATGCATACATGGGACGCAGGAAAAACCCCAGGAAACGAGAGCGCCCCAACCCCCAACCGAACAGGCAGAACACCCCCCCGTGAATCCTGTGACCACACACCGCATGGCCGCCGGAGAAGGAGAAGCAGATTTCCTGTATACAATCCCGTTAACCGTGACCCAATTATGGGACGCGTGTGGAAAAATTACACTGCTCCTTCCCACTTCAGACCCCCACCAATTTTTCGCGAAAGTCAAACAGTAGGCTACCATGTACGGCCTGGACGAAAAGGAGCAAGTGAAGCTCACAGTTTTAAGCCTCGACCCTTCAGTCGTAGCAGCCCTTCCCGACCCACAGAATGTAGGAGGAGGCACACTCCAAGAGATGCACACAGCGATCCTTGATGCGATCGGCTATAACAGAGAAGACCCCGTAGAAGGCCTCAATAAGTGTAGGCAAAAGAAGACAGAGCATCCCACAGCATTTGCTGGATGTTTGTGGATTCACTTCACAGCAGTTTTCGGAGAGTTAGCCCGCGCCCATTTGTCCCCAGATAATATGGCCAAATGGACCCGAATTCTAGTCTGCCACGCCACAGAAGCGGGACGAAAAGCTTGCGCAAATTATGACCCCTCAGATGAGCCCACAATGCAAAATGGGTTTTGAAGAGATTGTCCCGCGCTTGGGAGCAATCAATTGAAGGCAAAACCACATTTCTAACACCCGATGAAGAGCAGGCAGAAATGAACCCAGTTAAGGCACACCAGAACCCCGCATGGGTAAATGAGGGCAGGAACAGCCAACCCCAGCCAAAACCTCAAGAATGTTATAATTGTGGACAGCTAGGACACTTTGCACGAGAGTGCAACGCGCCCCAGAAGCAGCAGCGAAGCCAGCAGACAGGCACCCTAAACAGGAATAGGGCAAAGCCAATCCATAGCGTTAGCGCCCGTTCAGAGAGTACAGACATGAACGGCACCGACTGACTGTGCTTGGGCTCCCCAACTTGGGTCTGCGACACCCTTTGGGACAAGTCCGGTAGACCGGTAGTAGCAGGCAAAGTCCGGGGACAACCCGTATAATTTCTTTGGGACACAGGAGGGTCCCGCACCACACTCAATTCCTCCACGATGTTTCAGCGAGACACGTGGCCCACAACAGACACCATCACACTCAGCGGTTTTACAGGTAATTTCCAACAGGAACACATCACAGCCCCTATAGCAATTTAGATAGGTAACATCGCAACCAAGCACCCCGTAGTTTTAGTTGATCTGCCCCAGACAGCAGAACATATCCTTGGGATCGATTTCATGAGCTCCAATAATCTTTCTTTTGATCCAGTTAACAAGTGTGTTTGGAAAATGGCAAAGACCGCACGAGCCCCCGCCACGCTCACAGTAGGAGAATACGTAAACAGGATTAGCCCAGTAGAAGACTTCTGGTTCGACCCTCGAGCCATTAGTGCAGACAAACAGGCTAGGGCAGTCCTGCAGGAACATAAAGCAGCATTTGCACAGCACAAGCACGACTGTGGCAGTTTGACTGGCTTTGTGAACATTACAGGTCCCGACCCTAAACCCCAGAAGCAGTACGGATTTCCCCAGGAAGCAGAGGGAGAAATCTCCAAAGTAATAGAGAGTTTGTTGGATCAAGGCGTACTCAGATCAGCAGCCTCCACAAACAACGCACTGATTTGGCCCGTCAGGAAACTGCATGGATCACGGCGACTGACCATTGATTACCGGGAACTGAACAAAGTAACCCCAGCATCAGCCCCCACCATAGCCACGAGTCCCGAGACCATGCTCAAACAGAGACTCCAGTCAAATTTTTTTTCGGTTTTGGACATTAGTAATGGCTTTTGGTCCATTCCATTGGCTAAAGCGTGCCAGTACAAATTCGCCTTTACATTCCAAGGGCAACAGTACACGTGGGCGTGCCTTCCACAAGGCTTCCACAACTCCCCCTCCATTTTCCACCGACAGCTGGCAAATGGTTTAGCAAAATTTTCCCACCCCGATTGTCTGGTCCAGTATGCAGACGACTTGTTACTACAGACAGACACAAAGAGAGAGCACATTTCGCTTCTCGCCGAACTCCTAGCACTCCTAAAAGAAATTGGTTGTAAAGTCAACCCCAAGAAGGCCCAGATTTTGAAAGAAAAAGTGATTTACTTAGGAACAGTGATCACTCATGGTAAACGTGAGATCGAGCAAAAGAGAATTGACTCGATCGTCAAATTGCCCCTTCCCCTCAATGTCTCAGCCCTCTGGTCATTTTTAGGACTGGTTGGCTACTGCCGAAACCATATTGACGGTTTCGCCACTAAAGCAGCACCCCTTTCCGAACTTCTCAAGAAGCAGGCACCTTGGGAATGGCTTCCACAGCATACAGATGCCGTGGACGCTTTAAAAAGAGCCCTCAGCACAACCCCCGCACTACAGGAACGCCACGAACGCATACGCCTCATGCATGTTAGACCCTGTTGAGCAAGGATTTTCTGCCTGTGAAAGGCACCTGCTCGCAGTTTTTTGGGTAGTGCAACACTTTGCCTACATTACAGGACTCAACCCCATCACCATCCTCACAGAACACACCGCGACACAACTATTGTTAAACGGCCGACTTAAAGGTGGCACAGTCAGCCAAATCCGCGCAGCCCGTTGGACCCTGCTTTTACAGGGACGGAACATGACAGTTAAAAGAACCAAGACCCACACCTTCCTTGCTGATAATTTGCAGTATGCAGGCACCCCTCATGAATGTGATATCATCACCACAAAACAGAACACAGGCCCATTTATTCCCAAGACACCTCCCAGGAAAACAGGTAGTACACCCCAGAGACCCCAGCCCACAGACACGGCGCACCCCTGAAGATCTATGTGGATGGCTCCTCCACAGTGTTAAACGGAGAGAGAATTACCGGTTGCGGTATATATGTAGAGGACGCGCAGGGACGCGGCGCAGATGAAATTTCCTTAAAGTTGCCAGGACACTTAGGCTCGCAGGCAGCAGAGCTGGCAGCAATTGCATACATTATAGACCACCCAGACGCATTCCTGACCCCAGCAGACATCTACTCAGACAGCTTGTATGTCTGTAATAGTTTGACAGAGTTCCTACCACTCTGGGAAACAAGAGGATTTGTTTCCGCGGACGGTAAACCCCTACCCTCAGCCCCATTACTCCGCCATATCCTAGAGACAGCGAAGGATAGGAAATACAGAATAATTAAGGTTCGCAGTAATCACCGTTCTTCCCCCCCTGGTCAGGTTAAAGCAGATGCCCTAGCAAAGGCAGGCTCCAGGCATGGTTATTTTTGGAACCGCCGCCCCGAAAGCACCCCAGTACACGCAGTTCAGGTCTCACAGACCAACATTCAGGATTTAGTGAAGGTCCAGAAAGAGGACGGGAAACTCAGGGAAGTTTTAAAGGGAACCTTCCCAGCCCCGTACGACAAGTTTAAAAACGCAATCACCACACACGACGGTGTGATTTTAAAGGATGGCATTTATATAGTTCCCAGCCAGGACAGGAACCAGATCATTTGTCAGTTCCATGACAATCATGGACACCAAGGAATTGAACCCACCCTCGCCCACCTCAGACCGCTTTGTTGGTGGCCTGATGTAAAAATCGATATCACACACTAAGTAGAGAACTGCTTAATCGGTGCCCAGAACAATCCTCGAGATATGCTAAAAAGGCTCAACTTAGTCATACCCGCCCCATTAATGGACCCTGGACAAATCTCCAGATAGATTATATAGGACCCCTACCCCCGTGCAGAAATGGTTACAAGTATGTGTTGGTGGTCATTGACACCTTCACAAAATAGGTGGAAGCATTTCTGTCAAGAACTAATATGGCCATCTTTACAAAATGGGGCCTCCCACCGAATACTGATCAATGACTCGATACATCTATGATTCTATAGTAGTAGAGGCGGGTACAATTGTGTCTTTTAAAAAGCATTTAGATAGTTACATGGGTAAGATGGGTATAGAGGTTTATGGGCCAAGTGCGGGCAACTGGGACTAGCTTAATGGTAAAAACTGGGCGGCATGGACTGGTTGGGCCGAAGGGCCTGTTTCCATGCTGTAAACTTCTATGATTCTATGATTCTACCAGTTAGTAAGTTCAAAAGCAATGCTCATATAGAGTCCGACCAAGGCTCCCATTCACCGGACGTGTAATGAAAAACGTCCTCACGATTTTCGGCATTCGACAGAAGTTCCATATCGCAGACCACCCCCAGTCAAGTGGTATTGTAGAACCAATGAATAGGACATTGAAAGCCACCCTCAGGAAAATGGTACAGCAGAATAATAGCACCTGGGATTCAGTACTCCCATTTGCTTTAATGTTTTTCAGAAACACAGTATCTACATCCACAGGATACACCCCCCACACCCTCATGGCCGGACGCCCCATGAAAGGCACTGAGTATTTATTAGGACTGGATTTGGCCAGCCCCGCAGTTACAGCCCTCACGCATGAAAATGCGGTTAAACAACTGATACAGAACATAAAGGCAGCCCAACTCGCAGCAGCTGTGAGACTTGGGACCAGGAAGGAACAGAGCAAGGCTTGTTTCGACAAAACAGTACACGCCACTGAGTTTACAGTAGGGCAACAAGTTATGCTTTCCCTTTATAACCCCAGTTCATTCCTCTCCCCAAAATTTTCCGGACCGTACTCCATTTCGGACAAAGTCAGCCCCTCAGTATACAAAATAACCTATCCAAATGGTAAGTCTGCGTGGTTTCATATAAACCAGCTCAAGGCTTATGGCTCACAGAATAACCTTACACACCACATCCTGCTCACAGCAGCAGACGATCACGCCCCGCCCACAGATGATGTATTCCTACCCTCCCCCAACCACCCCAGCCAGTCCTAAGACACGACTTCAACTCCGCCCCCAGAGGCACGACTCCATCTCTCCCTTCCCTCAACCAGCAGCGACAGCGATCACAATGACGCTAGCCACAGCACACCACGTTACGACTACACCCCTGCACCAGGCCCCACTCCCAGTGAATCTGAGCATGATTCTAACGACCCATTTGAAATCACTTATATCAAAGCCCCTGACCCAGACCCACCGCCCGACGATTACGGATTGAAGCAGAGTAGCTCCAACCTCAACACACGATTCTGGCACCGAGACAATTCGTTCAGGCTCATCCGGAATGTTGAGATGGACCCCAATTCGCCCCAAGCAGCTTTAGCACGGTTACTACAGACAAGAGTCTCGCAGTACGGCAGTATTTTTCTTAGATGTCTTGTCCAAATATTTGGTTTTTTTTTAAAAATGAGGGAGTCACAGGTGGTGACCAATTATAAAGGGAAATTGGCAATAAAGGACAGACAGACATACGAGATCTTAAGCAAGATAATAACAGATATTATGCTTGAGTTCACAGAACTCCGGAACCTCAGGAACCCCAGAGGAAGACAAAGAAGACCGACAAAGATGAAGACAGCCTTCGTGTTCACATGGATCTTAGCGGGATCCCTCCAGTTGCGCGCGGACGCTACCCCCTGACCCCTACCACACAAACCGTAAATGATTCTCACCCCTGTAATACACGGAACCCCGAGATAACTAGCCCAGCGACAGCTAGCAATACCCCGACCTGGTGTGATATGTTTATCACCTGGTACTCACTCTCACATGTAGTCGAAGCACTCTTAGTGCTGGCGATACTTTGCAGTGTCGTGCAAACATTAAGAGTCAGGAAATGGCGAAAGAGAGCATATCGCTCTCGCACCCCGGTATACATATTTAGGTCCCCCATTTTCGGATTTCACCAGACCCCCGAACCCATTGGGACGGATTAAAGAGCATCCATTTGTTTAATGTATTCTATGGAATAAAGAGATGTAAATCTCTGTGTGTCGGACTGCCAGGCCAGAGAAATTTGTGTGCTGCTATTTTGTACAGTTTAAGATGTATAGATTATTTTTGGATTGTCTGAATGAGGATAGCTTATTGAGAATAGTTAGAGGTTCCAGTTTCTTTATTTTTCTGTAATGCATGTATTAATGTCATAGCGCCCTGTAGAATTTTTTGATAATGGATGTATTTAAAATGGTTTAGGTAAAATTGTGTTGCATAGGATAGGACAGTGTAGAGCCTAAGTATGGGTGCCCCGGGGATCAGAGGATGAAGACGACATAGTAATGTGCTCCTTAACGCTTCACGTTGAGGATCACAAGGAGGGTGTGTAACCATCTGGGATGGCCTCGTCCCGATTACAAAATGGACACTTGCAAAGAATGTAGGGAAAATTGGACAATGCTAAGAAACAAGCAGGTGCAAGCTCTATCTGTTGATTAGAACCTTAAACTCTCAGACAGGACAGAAACTACCAAACAATCTACATACTAATGAGCCATCTCCGGGGACAAAAGGGAAACATTTAGATACACAATGTTAGGACAGACTCCCCGGCGCCAGAAGAAGCTAAGACAAAGCAGACTGAAAGTCACCAGGACACGCCCAGCGATCAGGGAACCACCCCTCTATTGGAGGAAAATCGATACAGATGATTAGTTGAGGCCAAGTTCAAGGCCCGCCCAAAAGCGCGCGAAGCCCTTTTCCGTATAAAAGGTATCCCCCAAGGGCGAATCTTCTTCCTTTGGTTTTGGCTCTCACCGAAGAGAGAGACCAGCCTAGCAGCTGCACCAGACCAAGTAAGTCCCAAGTCAACGCACGCTACGAGATAGATGCTCCAAGTTGCTACCCTGTAAACAGCTCGACCCAGCAGCCTCAGAACCGAGCAACGGCCATTGTTCCTCTGACTGAGTGGGCACCCGAAGCTAAGTATAGGCTTTAGTAATAGGGTAGTTTAGTTTGTAGAGTTTATGCATGAGTAGATTTGACTGTGTGTAAATAAATGAGCATTGCTTTTGAACTTACTAACTGGTGTATCGAGTCATTGATCAGTATTCGGTTCTGAACCTTGTGGCGGTATCGAAAGATACCTGGCGACTCTGGAGCAAACGTAATTAAACCGAGCCAAATTAAGAGCCAACCAAAAGTTAGCAACAACACAGACAGTGACCCAGGGCCGGGATCGAACCCGAGTCCTCAGAGCCATGAGGCAATAGTGCTAACCACTGCGCCATCATGCTGCCCACTTGTTGCACCCTTAGCCAAGTTGTTCCAGTACGGCTACAACACTGGCATCTACCCGGCAATGTGCAAAATTGCCCAGGTGTGACCTGTACACAAGAAACCGGACAAATCCAACCCAGCCAATTACTGTCCCATCAGTCCATTCTCGGTCGTCAGTAATGTGATGGAAAGAGTCATCAAAAGTGCAATCATGTGATATTTGCTTCGCAATAACCCGCTCATGGACGCTAAGTTTGGGTTCCGCCAGCTCCTGACCTCATTACAGCCTTGGTTCAAACATGGGCAAAAGAGCTGAATGCCAGAGGTGAGGAGAGAGGGACTGCCCTCGACATCAAGGTAGCATTCGACCGAGTGTAGCATCAAGGAGCCCCAGCCAAACATAGAACATAGAACATTACAGCGCAATACAGGCCCTTCGGCCCTCAATGTTGCGCCGACCTGTGAAACCAATCTAAAGCCCATCTACACTATTCCCTTATTGTCCATATGTCTATCCAATGACCATTTGAATGCCCTTAGTGTTGGTGAGTCCACTACTGTTGCAGGCAGGGCATTCCACGCCCTTGCTACTCTCTGAGTAAAGAACCTACCTCTGACATCTGTCCTATATCTATCTCCCCTCAATTTAAAGCTATGTCCCCTCGTGCTAGACATCACCATCCGAGGAAAAAGGCTCTCACTGTCCACCCTATCCAATTCTCTGATTATCTTGTATGCCTCAATTCAGTCACCTCTTAACCTTCTTCTCTCTAACGAAAACAGCCTCAAGTCCCTCAGCTTTTCCTCATAAGATCTTCCCTCCATACCAGGTAACATTCTGGTAAATCTCCTCTGCACCCTTTCCAATGCTTCCACATCCTTCCTATAATGCGGCGACCAGAATTGCACGCAATACTCCAGAGTTTTGTACAGCTGCAACATGACCTCATGGCTCCGAAACTCAATCCCTCTACCAATAAAAGCTAACACACCATCCGCCTTCTTAACAACCCTCTCAACCTGGGTGGCAACTTTCAGGGACCAATGTACATGGACACCGAGATCTCTCTGCTCATCCACACTGCCAAGAATCTTATCATTAGCCCAGTACTCTGTCTTCCTGTTATTCCTTCCAAAATGAATCACCTCACTCTTTTCTGCATTAAACTCCATTTGCCACCTCTCAGCCCAGCGCTGCAGCTTATCTATGTCCCTCTGTAACTTGTAACATCCTTCCGCACTGTCCACAACTCCACCGACTTTAGTGTCATCTGCAAATTTACTCACCCATCCTTCTACGCCCTCCTCCAGGTCATTTATAAAAATGACAAACAGCAGTGGCCCCAAAACAGATCCTTGTGGTACACCACTAGTAACTGGACTCCAGTCTGAACATTTCCCATCAACCACCACCCTTTGTCTTCTTCCAGCTAGCCAATTTCTGATCCAAACTGCTAAATCACCCTGAATCCCATGCCTCCGTATTTTCTGCAGTAGCCTACCATGGGGAACCTTATCAAACGCTTTACTGAAATCGATATACACCACATCAACTGCTTTACTCTCATCCACCTGTTTGGTCACCTTCTCAAAGAACTCAATAAGGTTTGTGAGGCACGACGTACCCTTCACAAAACCGTGTTGACTATCTCTAATCAAATTATTCCTTTCCAGATGATTATACATCCTATCTCTTATAAACCTTTCCAAGATTTTGCCCACAACAGAAGTAAGGCTCACTGGTCTATAGTTACCGGGGCTGTCTCTACTCCCCTTCTTGAACAAGGGTACAACATTTGCTATCCTCCAGTCTTCTGCCACTATTCCTGTAGACAAAGATGACTTAAAGATCAAAGCCAAAGGCTCAGCAATCTCCTCCCTAGCTTCCCAGAGAATCCTAGGATAAATCCCATCCGGCCCAGGGGACTTATCTATTTTCACACTTTCCAGAATTGCTAACTCCTCCTCCTTATGAACCTCAAGCCCTTCTAGTCTAGTAGCCTGAATCTCAGTATTCTCCTCGACAACATTGTCTTTTTCCTGTGTGAATACTGACAAAGAATATTCATTTAGCACCTCTCCTATCTCCTCGGACTCCAAGCACAACTTCCCACTACTGTCCTTGACTGGCCCTACTCTTACCCTAGTCATTCTTTTATTCCTGACATATCTATAGAAAGCTTTAGGGTTGCTCTATTATGTATTTTCTTTTATTCCCTTTTCTTCTCATGTACTTAATGATCTGTTGAGCTGCTCGCAGAAAAATACTTTTCACTGTACCTCGGTACACGTGACAATAAACAAATCCAATCCAATCCAATCCTTGATCCTACCTACCAAACACTTCTCATGTCCCCTCCTGGCTCTTCTTAGCTCTCTCTTTAGGTGCTCCCGAGCTAACTTGTAACTCTCGAGCACCCTAACTGAACCTTCATGTCTCATCTTTACATAAGCCTCCTTCTTCCTCTTGACAAGTGTTTCGACTGCTTTAGTAAACCACGGTTCCCTTGCTCGACCACTTCCTCCCTGCCTGACAGGTACATACTTATCAAGGACACGCAGTAGCTGTTCCTTGAACAAGCTCCACATTTCCATTGTGCCTATCCCCTGCAGTTTTCCTCTCCATCCGATGCATCCCAAGTCTTACCTCATCGCATCATAATTGCCTTTCCCCCAGATATAACTCTTGCCCTGCGGTATATACCTATCCCTTTCCATCACTAAAGTAAACGTAATCGAATTGTGGTCACTATCACCAAAGTGCTTACCTACCTCCAAATCTAACACCTGTCCTGGTTCATTACCCAGTACCAAATCCAATATGGCCTCGCCTCTCGTTGGCCTATCTACATACTGTGTCAGGAAACCCTCCTGCACACATTAGACAAAAACAGACCCAGCTAAAGTACTCGAACTATAGCGTTTCCAGTCAATATTTGGAAAGTTAAAGTCCCCCATAACAACTACCCTGTTGCTTTTGCTCCTATCCAGAATCATCTTTGCAATCCTTTCCTCTACATCTCTGGAACTTTTCGGAGGCCTATAGAAAACCCTTAACAGGGTGACCTCTCCTTTCCTGTTTCTAACCTCAGCCCATACTACCTTTGTAGACGAGTCCTCATCAAACGTCCTTTCTGCCACCGTAATACTGTCCTTGACTAACAATGTCACCTCTCCCCTCTTTTATCACCTTCCCTGAGCTTACTGAAATATCTAAACCCCGGCACCTGCAACAACCATTCCTGTCCCTGCTCTATCCATGTCTCCGAAACGGCCACAACATCGAAGTCCCAGGTACCAACCCATGCCGCAAGTTCACCCACCTTATTCTGGATGCTCCTGGCATTGGAGTAGACACACTTTAAACCACCTTCCTGCCTGCCGGTACACTCCTGCAACTTTGAAACCTTACTCATAACCTCACTACTCTCAACCTCCTGTATACTGGAGCTACAATTCAGGTTCCCAAGCCCCTGCTGAACTAGTTTAAGCCCTCCCGAAGAGCATTAGCAAATTTCCCCCCCAGGATATTGGTACCCCTCTGGTCCAGGTGTAGACCATTCCGTTTGTAGAGGTCCCACCGACCCCAGAATAAGCCCCAATTATCCAGATATCTGAAACCCTCCCCCCTGCACCATCCCTGTAGCCACATGTTCAACTTCTCTCTCTCCCTATTCCTCGTCTCGCTATCACATGGCATGGGTAACAACCCAGAGATAATAACTCTGTTTGTCCTAGATCTAAGTTTCCACCCTAGCTCCCTGAATTCCTGCCTTACATCCCCATCCCTTTTCCGAACTATGTCGTTGGCACCTATGTGGACCACGACTTGGGGCTGCTCCCCCTCCCCCTTAAGGATCCCGAAAACACGATCCGAGACATCACGCACCCTGGCACCTGGGAGGCAACACACCAACCGCGAGTCTCTCTCGTTCCCACAGAATCTCCTATCTATCCCCCTAACTATGGAGTCTCCAATGGCTAATGCTCTACTCCTCTACCCCCTTCCCTTCTGAGCAACAGGGACAGACTCTGTGCTGGAGACCTGTACCCCATGACTTACCCCTGGTAAGTCGTGTGTGGTTCCCCCCCTGCCCCACCAACAGTATCCAAAGCAGTATACTTGTTACTAAGGGGAACGACCACAGGGGATCCCTGTAGTGACTGCTTCCTCCCAGCCCCTGTCACCATCACCCATCTATCTTTATTCTTCGGAGTAACTACATCCCTGAAGCTTCTATCTATGACCACGTCTGCCTCCCGAATGATCCGAGGTTCATCCAGCTGCAGCTGCAGTTCCCTAATGCGGTTTCTGAGGGGCTGGAGATGGGTGCACTTCCCACAGATGAAATCAGCAGGGACACTGACGGCGGGAGTCAATGGGAATCAGGGGGAAAGCTCTCCAATGGTTGGAGTCATACCCGGCACTACCATCACTGAATCCCCCACTATCAACATCCTGGGGGAGTTACCATTGGCCACAAACTGAGCTGGACTAGCCGTATGAATACTGTGGCTACCAGAGCAGCTCAGAGGCTGGGATGTCTGGAGCGAGAAATTCACCCCCCAAAGCCTGTCCACCATCTACAAGGCACAAGTCAGGAGTGTGATGGAATACTCTCCACTTGCCTGGGTGAGTGCAGCTCCAACAACACTCAAGAAGCTCAACACCATCCAGGACAAAGCAGCCTCGCTTGCTTGCCACACCATCCACAAACATTCACTCCCTCCACCACCGACGCACAGTAGCAGCCGTGTGTACCATCTACAAGGTGCACTGCAAGAACTCACCAAGGTTCCTTAGGCAGCACCTTCCAAACCCGTGACCGCCACCATCTAGAAGGACAAGGGCAGCAGATACCAGGGAACACAACCACCTGGAAGATTTCCTCCAAGTCACTCACCATCCTCACGTGGAAATATGTTGGCGGTTCTTTCACTGTTGCTGTCCCTCCCTAACAGCACTGTGGGAGTACCTACAGCACATGGACTGCAGCGGTTCAAAAAGGCGGCTCCCCACCACCTTCTCAAGAGCAAGTCGGGTTGGGCAACAAATGCTGGGTCTAGTCAGCGATACCCACAGGTTCAGGCAGCAGGGTGACGCAGCGGGTTAGGACTGCTGCTACCTCACGGCACCGAGGTCCCAGGTTCTATCCCAGCCCTGGGTCACTGTCTGTGAGGAGTTTGCACATTCTCCCCGTGTCCGCGTGGATCTCAACCCCCACAACCCAAAAAGATGTGGTTAGGTGGATTGGCCATGCTAAATTGCCCCTAAACTGGAAAAAAAATAATTGGATATTCTAAATTTATAAAAACAAACATCATCCGCCAATCAATTTTAAAAATAGCTGTTTTTAATCAGCGGTGATCAAGGGTTGGGGCGAGATTGCTGAACTGGGAAAAGGATTAAAATCGAATTGAAGGCAAACTGTGGGATTAACTTTTTTTTTTACAGCATAGCCAGTCCTGATACGGAAGGAATTCTTTCATTTGGCGGAGGAACTCCGAGGACGCAACATCATCTTCCTCAACCAGGTATGGCTGAACTTCGATATTAAACTGCATTTTGGTGTTTCAAGTCGATTAAATTCTTTAAATAATCTTTAATAAACCTGAATAACTCTTTCACTGCCTCAGTCTGTTGACATTGAGGGATTAAAGAAATGGTTTCCATTGCGGGCAATCTGTAAAATCCAGCGCGATGAACATTTACACAGCATCCTTCACAACCTTCAGATCTCCCAAAGTGTCGTCGTGACACTGAAGTATTTTGTTGGAGTCACTGTTGTAAGACAGGCAACATGGTGACTAATTTATACACAGCGAACTCCCACAAACACAAGGTAATGATCAGATAATCAGTTTTTCTGATGTTGGGTGAGGGATAAATATTTGACAGGACACCAGAGAGAATTTCCCAGACATCAAAATGGTGTCATTGGATCTTCAGCAACCACCTGAGTTGGCAGATCAGGGATTTTTCAGTGTCACATCAGAAAAAGGCGGTTCGACAGTGAATACCACTTCTGTACTGACCCTCCGAGAGTGCGGCACTCCCTCAGTACTGACCCTCCGAGAGTGCGGCACTCCCTCAGTACTGACCCTCTGACAGTGCAGCACTCCCTCAGTACTGACCCTCTGACAGTGCAGCACTCCCTCAGTACTGACCCTCTGACAGTTCGGCACTCCCTCAGTACTGACCCTCTGACAGTGCAACACTCCCTCAGTACTGACCCTCTGACAGTGCGGCACTCCCTCAGTACTGACCCTCTGACAGTGCAGCACTCCCTCAGTACTGACCCTCTGACAGTGCGGCACTCCGTCAGTACTGACCCTCCGAGAGTGCGGCACTCCATCAGTACTGACCCTCCAAGAGTGCGGCACTCCCTCAGTACTGACCCTCTGACAGTGCAGCACTCCCTCAGTACTGACCCTCTGACAGTTTGGCGCACCCTCAGTACTGACCCTCTGACAGTGCAGCACCCCCTCAGTACTGAACGTCTGACAGTGCAGCGCTCCCTCAGTACTGATCCTCTGACAGTGCGGCACTCCCTCAGTACTGACCCTCTGACAGTGCAGCACCCCCTCAGTACTGACCCTCTGACAGTGCAGCACTCCCGCAGTACTGACCCTCTGACAGTGCAGCACTCCCGCAGTACTGACCCTCTGACAGTGCAGCACTCCCTCAGTACTGACCCTCTGACAATGCAGCATTCCCTCAGTCCTGACCCTCTGACAGTGCAGCACTCCCTCAGTACTGACCCTCTGACAGTGCGGCACTCCCTCAGTACTGACCCTCTGACAGTGCAGTACCCCCTCAGTACTGACCCTCTGACAGTGCAGCACTCCCTCAGTACTGACCCTCTGACAGTGCGGCGCTCCCTCAGTACTGACCCTCTGACAGTGCAGCACTGCCTCATTACTGACCCTCTGACAGTGCAGCATTCCCTCAGTACTGACCCTCTGACAGTGCAGCGCTCCCTCAGTACTGACCCTCTGACAGTGCGGCGCTCCCTCAGTACTGACCCTCTGACAGTGCAGCATTCCCTCAGTACTGGCCCTCTGACAGTGCAGCGCTCCCTCAGTACTGACCCTCTGACAGTGCAGCCTTCCCTCAGTACTGACCCTCTGACAGTGCGGCACTCCCTCAGTACTGACCCTCTGACAGTGCAGCACCCCCTCAGTACTGACCCTCTGACAGTGCAGCACTCCCTCAGTACTGACACCCTGACAGTGCAGCATCCCCTCAGTACTGATCCTCTCACAGTGCAGCACTCTCTCAGTACTGACCCTCTGACAGTGCGGCACTCCCGAAGTACTGACCCTACGAGAGTGCAGCACTCCCTCAGCACTGACCCTCTGACAGTGCAGCACTCCCTCAATACTGACCGAGAGTGCGGCACTCCCTCAGTACTGACCCTCGGACAGTGCAGCACTCCCTCAGTGCTGACTCTTCGACAGTGCAGCACTCCCTCAGTACTGACCCTCTGACAGTGCAGCACTCCCTCAGTACTGACCACCTGACAGTGCGGCACTCCCTCAGTACTGACCTTCTGACAGTGCAGCGCTCACTCAGTACTGGCCCTCTGACAGTGCAGCACTCCCTCAGTACTGACCACCTGACAGTGAAGCTCTCCCTCAGTCCTGACCAACTGACTGTGCAGCTCTCCCTCAGTACTGACCTTCTGACAGTGCAGCACTCCCTCAGTACTGACCTTCTGACAGTGCAGCGCTCCCTCAGTACTGACCCTCTGACAGTGCAGCACTCCCTCAGTACTGACCCTCTGACAATGCAGCATTCCCTCAGTACTGACCCTCTGACAGTGCAGTACTCCCTCAGTACTGACCCTCTGACAGTGCAGCACTCCCTCAGTACTGACCCTCTGACAATGCAGCATTCCCTCAGTACTGACCCTCTGACAGTGCAGCACTCCCTCAGTACTGACCCTCTGACAGTGCAGCACTCCCTCAGTACTGACCTTCTGACAGTGCAGCACTCCCTCAGCACTGACCCTCTGACAGTGCAGCACTCTCTCAGTACTGACCCTCTGACAGTGCGGCACTCCCGAAGTACTGACCCTACGAGAGTGCTGCACTCCCTCAGTACTGACCCTCTGACAGTGCGGCACTCCCTCAAAGAACAAAGAACAAAGAAATGTACAGCACAGGAACAGGCCCTTCGGCCCTCCAAGCCCGTGCCGACCATGCTGCCCGACTAAACTACAATCTGCTACACTTCCTGGGTCCGTATACCTCTATTCCCATCCTATTCATGTATTTGTCAAGATGCCCCTTAAATGTCACTATCGTCCCTGCTTCCACCACCTCCTCCGGTAGCGAGTTCCAGGCACCCACTACCCTCTGCGTAAAAAACTTGCCTCGTACATCTACTCTAAACCTTGCCCCTCTCACCTTAAACCTATGCCCCCTAGTAATTGACCCCTCTACCCTGGGGAAAAGCCTCTGACTATCCACTCTGTCTATGCCCCTCATAATTTTGTATACCTCTATCAGGTCTCCCCTCAACCTCCTTCGTTCCAGTGAGAACAAACCGAGTTTATTCAACCGCTCCTCATAGCTAATGCCCTCCATACCAGGCAACATTCTGGTAAATCTCTTCTGCACCCTCTCTAAAGCCTCCACATCCTTCTGGTAGTGTGGCGACCAGAATTGAACACTATACTCCAAGTGTGGCCTAACTAAGGTTCTATACAGCTGCAACATGACTTGCCAATTCTTATACTCAATGCCCCGGCCAATGAAGGCAAGCATGCCGTATGTCTTCTTGACTACCTTCTCCACCTGTGTTGCCCCTTTCAGTGACCTGTGGACCTGTACTCCTAGATCTCTTTGACTTTCAATACTCTTGAGGGTTCTACCATTCACCGTATATTCCCTACCTGCATTAGACCTTCCAAAATGCGTTACCTCACATTTGTCCGGATTAAACTACATCTGCCATCTCTCCGCCCAAGTCTCCAAACAATCTAAATCCTGCTGTATCCTCTGACAGTCCTCATCGCTATCCGCAATTCCACCAACCTTTGTGTCGTCTGCAAACTTACTAATCAGACCAGTTACATTTTCCTCCAAATCATTTATATATACTACAAAGAGCAAAGGCCCCAGCACTGATCCCTGTGGAACACTACTGGTCACAGCCTTCCAATTAGAAAAGCATCCTTCCATTGCTACTCTCTGCCTTCTATGACCTAGCCAGTTCTGTATCCACCTTGCCAGCTCACCCCTGATCCCGTGTGACTTCACCTTTTGTACTAGTCTACCATGAGGGACCTTGTCAAAGGCCTTACTGAAGTCCATATAGACAACATCCACTGCCCTACCTGCATCAATCATCTTAGTGACCTCCTCGAAAAACTCTATCAAGTTAGTGAGACACGACCTCCCCTTCACAAAACCATGCTGCCTCTCACTAATACGTCCATTTGCTTCCAAATGGGAGTAGATCCTGTCTCGAAGAATTCTCTCCAGTAATTTCCCTACCACTGAAGTAAGGCTCACCAGCCTGTAGTTCCCGGGATTATCCTTGCTACCCTTCTTAAACAGAGGAACAACATTGGCTATTCTCCAGTCCTCCGGGACATCCCCCGAAGACAGCGAGGATCCAAAGATTTCCGTCAAGGCCTCAGCAATTTCCTCTCCAGCCTCCTTCAGTATTCTGGGGTAGATCCCATCAGGCCCTGGGGACTTATCTACCTTAATATTTTTTAAGACACCCAACACCTCTTCTTTTTGGATCTCAATGTGACCCAGGCTATCTACACACCCTTCTCCAGACTCAACATCTACCAATTCCTTCTCTATGGTGAATACTGATGCAAAGTATTCATTTAGTACCTCGCCCATTTCCTCTGGTTCCACACATAGATTCCCTTGCCTATCCTTCAGTGGGCCAACCCTTTCCCTGGCTACCCTTTTGCTTTTTATGTACGTGTAAAAAGCCTTGGGATTTTCCTTAACCCTATTTGCCAATGACTTTTCGTGACCCCTTCTAGCCCTCCTGACTCCTTGCTTAAGTTCCTTCCTACTTTCCTTATATTCCACGCAGGCTTCGTCTGTTCCCAGCCTTTTAGCCCTGATAAATGCCTCCTTTTTCTTTTTGACGAGGCCTACAATATCTCTCGTCATCCAAGGTTCCCGAAAATTGCCGTATTTATCCTTCTTCCTCACCGGAACATGCCGGTCCTGAATCCCTTTCAACTGCCACTTGAAAGCCTCCCACATGTCAGATGTTGATTTGCCCTCAAACATCCGCCCCCAATCTATGTTCTTCAGTTCCCGCCTAATATTGTTATAATTAGCCTTCCCCCAATTCAGCACATTCATCCTAGGACCACTCTTATCCTTGTCCACCAGTACTTTAAAACTTACTGAATTGTGGTCACTGTTACCGAAATGCTCCCCTACTGAAACATTTACCACCTGGCCGGGCTCATTCCCCAATACCAGGTCCAGTACCGCCCCTTCCCTAGTTGGACTGTCTCCATATTGTTTTAAGAAGCCCTCCTGGATGCTCCTTACAAACTCCGCCCCGTCTAAGCCCCTGGCACTAAGTGAGTCCCAGTCAATATTGGGGAAGTTGAAGTCTCCCATCACCACAACCCTGTTGTTTTTACTCTTTTCCAAAATCTGTTTACCTATCTGCTCCTCTATCTCCCGCTGGCTGTTGGGAGGCCTGTAGTAAACCCCCAACATTGTGACTGCACCCTTCTTATTCCTGATCTCTACCCATATAGCCTCACTGCCCTCTGAGGTGTCCTCTCGCAGTACAGCTGTGATATTCTCCCGAACCAGTAGCGCAACTCCGCCTCCCCTATTACATCCCCCTCTATCCCGCCTGAAACATCTAAATCCTGGAACGTTTAGCTGCCAATCCTGCCCTTCCCTCAACCAGGTCTCTGTAATGGCAACAATATCATAGTTCCAAGTACTAATCCAAGTTCTAAGTTCATCTGCCTTACCCGTAATACTTCTTGCATTAAAACATACGCACTTCAGGCCACCAGACCCGCTGTGTTCAGCAACTTCTCCCTGTCTGCTCTGCCTCAGAGCCACACTGTCCCTATTCCCTAGTTCTCCCTCAATGCTCTCACCTTCTGACCTATTGCTCCCGTGCCCACCCCCCTGCCATACTAGTTTAAACCCTCCCGTGTGACACTAGCAAACTTCGCGGCCAGGATATTTATACCACTCCGGTTTAGATGCAACCCGTCCTTCTTATACAGGTCACACCTGCCCCGGAAGAGCTCCCAGTGGTCCAGATAATGGAAACCCTCCCTCCTACACCAGCTGTTTAGCCACGTGTTTAGCTGCTCTATCTTCCTATTTCTAGCCTCACTGGCACGTGGCACAGGGAGTAATCCCGAGATTACAACCCTCGAGGTCCTGTCTTTTAACTTTCTGCCTAGCTTCCTGAACTCCTGCTGCAGGACCTCATGCCCCTTCCTGCCTATGTCGTTAGTACCAATATGTACAACGACCTCTGCCTGTTTGCCCTCCCCCTTCAGGATGCCCTCTACCCGTTCGGAGACATCCTGGACCCTGGCACCAGGGAGGCAGCATACCATCCTGGAGTCTCTTTCACGTCCACAGAAGCGCCTATCTGTGCCCCTGACTATAGAGTCCCCTATTACTATTACTCTTCTGCGCTTTGACCCTCCCTTCTGAACATCAGAGCCAGCCGTGGTGCCACTGCTCTGGCTGCTGCTGTTTTCCCCTGATAGGCTATCCCCCCGACAGTATCCAAAGGGGTATATCTGTTCGAGAGGGGGACAACCACAGGGGATTCCTGCACTGCTTGCCCCTTCTGGTGGTCATCCATTTCTCTGCCTGCACCTTGGGTGTGACCACATCTACATAACTGCGATCTATGACGCTTTCCGCCACCTGCATGCTCCTAAGTGCATCCAATTGCTGCTCCAACCGAACCATGCGGTCTGTGAGGAGCTCCAGTTGGGTGCACTTTCTGCAGATGAAGCCATCCGGGACGCTGGAAGCCTCCCGGACCTGCCACATCTCACAGTCAGAGCACAGCACCCCTCTAACTGACATTGCGTCAATTAATTAAAATTAAAATTTAAATTTAAAAAATTTTTTTTTTTTGAATATTTTTTTTTAAATTTCAAAGTTACTGTTGACTATCTGTTTCCTAGCACTAGATTTCTAATAGAAATGCGAAAGCTAAATATAGTACTCTCCGATCTCTGGCTTAGATATCCCTCTAAATTATAATTAAGTAATTATGTTTAATTAGTTACCAATGCTCAGTTTTTTAAATTTAGTGTAGAATCCCAACCAGCCACTCAGGCCACAGCTTTTCTGTGATTTCACTTCAGTTTCCCCCCGACACACACACACTTTGAAAAAGGTACAAAAGTAAAAATGCGTAAAAATCACTTACTTACCTTCTTCGTGTTAATAATAAAATATGGTACTTACCTCACACCAATGGGTTTTATTATTAGGTTAGAGGAGGAGGGCGGGTGGGAGACACTACACGTGTAGTGTCTCGGGTTTCCTCTCCACCAGAATTTATTGGTGAGGGTCTTCCCAGAAGTCCGCGGGTCGAACTTCCTGTTCCCGCTTTAAATACTAAAATATAAAAAAAAACAGAAAAGAGGGACCGAAAACGGGACCAGGTAAGTGTTTTTAAAGCACAGACTTACCTCCCAGCAATCACTTCTGCACTGCCCCCGCTGAAATTGACAAACCAGCTCCTCCTCTCCCGCCGAAATCGACTGCAGTCAGTACTGACCTTCTGACAGTGCAGCACTCCCTCAGCACTGACCCTCTGACAGTGCAGCACTCCCTCAGCACTGACCCTCTGACAGTGCAGCACTCCCTCAGCACTGACCCTCTGACAGTGCAGCACTCCCTCAGTACTGACCCTCTGACAGTGCAGCACTCCCTCAGTACTGACCCTCTGACAGTGCAGCACTCCCTCAGTACTGACCCTCTGACAGTGCAGCACTCCCTCAGTACTGACCTTCTGACAGTGCAACACTTCCTCAGCACTGACCCTCTGACAGTGCAGCACTCTCTCAGTACTGACCCTCTGACAGTGTGGCACTCCCGAAGTACTGACCCTACGAGAGTGCAGCACTCCCTCAATACTGACCAAGAGTGCGGCACTCCCTCAGTACTGACCCTCTGACAGTGCGGCATTCCCTCAGTGTTGACCCTCTGATAGTGCGGCACTCCCTCAGTGCTGACCCTCTGACAGTGCAGCACTCCCTCAGTGCTGACCCTCTGACAGTGCAGCACCCCCTCAGTACTGACCCTCTGACAGTGCAGCACTCCCTCAGTACTGACCCTCCGACAGTGTAGCACTCCTTCAGTACTGACCCTCTGACAGTGCAGCACTCCCTCAGTACTGACCCTCTGACAGTGCAGCACTCCCTCAGTACTGACCCTCCGACAGTGCAGCACTCCCTCAGTACTGACCCTCTGACAGTGCAGCACTCCCTCAGTACTGACCCTCCGACAGTGTAGCACTCCCTCAGTACTGACCCTCTGACAGTGTAGCGTTCCCTCAGTACTGACCCTCTGACAGAACATTTGATGAAGTTTGTTTGACATGGAATATGAAACCTTGCTGTGTACTGATTTAAGGAAACCTCTATAAATGGTTATAGAGTCAAAGAGTGAGATTCAACGGCCTCATTGTTCCTGATCTGGTGATGCGTCAAGATTGTTGAATCTCAAGAGAGACCTCTCACGAGATCCATGATGCTCGTGGCCTCTCGCAAGATTAATCCAAACCATTAGGCTCATTTAAATATGTCTGCGCCATATTCTCCTGGATTCTCCTGGGGCCCAGGAACTAACGACCTCCCCAGAGAGGCCTGGATCAGATGCTTTTTAATATGGGTCCACACAAACGTGGACCAGGCGTAAATGGCATGGGGTGTTTCCCAGGCTATTGGAGACCTTTGGGTGGAAGGGAACAGGGCAGGATGGCCCCTTGGCTCCCCCTCTGGCACCTGGGCACCTTGGCACTGCTAGCCTGGCACTGCTGAGGTGCCCAGGTGGTACTGCCAGGCTGGCAGGGTGCAGCCAGGATGCCCTGCTGCCAAGGTGGCATTGCCAAAGTTCTGGGCATGAGTGGGCCAATGAAGAGTTGGGGGGGGGGCAAAGGACGGTGTATGAAAGGGCCTCATGAAGGTTGGTGAGACTAAGGATGGGGTCCTGAATGGGGAGAGGGCTAGGCAGGGCGTGGTGGGGGGGGGGGGTGGTTGGGGACTTGAAAAGGGGGGGCCTCAGCAACCTCATAGCGGGATGTCCTCACTGGGGGGGTATTGCCCATGTGTCCGGGGGGTGAACTCGGCTATGGGTGACACCCACCCTCAAGCTCACTTAGAGATCGAGGCGCCCTTTCAAGGTGGCAGCCTGATCCCCGAGGAGCCGGAGTCACCGGCAAGTTCAGCTCACCGGTGATGAAATCATTTCAAAGTGTGGGCTTGACCGGGGATAAACACCCCAAGACCCAAAAAGATGACTAATTGTGGTTGAATAGAAGTGTGGATCCCAACCTAAAAGGCAGCGGGAAACCTGCCAAACCTGCCCAAAATGACTCATCTGGCGGGATTCTTCGGCCGCATCCGCCCGGCGACCGGAGGTTCCCGTCTGTGGTCAATGGACCGTTACATGGTCTGCGTCCCATCCGCAGCGATCTTGCGGTGGATGCGGACGAAGATTTCAGCCCTTAGAAATGTTTTGGCTGAATTGCACGCACACAGTCATAGTGGTCTACAGCACAGAAAACGTCCTTCAGCCGTTCACCTTTGCGCCAGTCAAAACAACCAGCTAACTTCCGGGTGCGGCTCTGCAGAGCTCGGTCGCATGTTTGGTAGCTCCCGCTTGGAACGGACTTTTGGGCTCTTTACAGGGCCCCCACGGCATTTGTTCGACGTTTCCCGGTGTGGGAAGAAGACTGCAACATTCCCCCGACAGTGTCCCCCAGGAATGGTATGTCTCTTGGTTACCAGACCCGGCAGAAACAGTAAAAGATTTGGCTGTAGCTGCAGCATGCAGGCGGGGAAGGGCAAGCTTAAAGCTGAAAAGCTGACTTGAGGGCCTTTATTTATTAAGGGTGAATTCTAGCAGCAGAGGGGACAACTGTGAAAAGATCTACCAAGGCCATTGAAGAAGCGGGGATGAGGCTTCCGGTGGCGGCCATGGAGGAGTAGGTCGCGCATTCGGCAGCTCCCGCCTGGAACGGACTCTCAGACCTTTTTCAGGAGTTTCCACAGACTTTTTGGGGCAGATTGGTGAAGCGAGCACTGCCAAAAGGATTCCCTCTCGAGACTTCCGGTTGCGGCTATGCGGAGCTAAGTCGCACATTCGACGGCCCCCGCAAAAACTGACTTTTGGGCTCTTTTCAGGACCCCCAAGGGCACTTTTTCGATGTTTCCCGGTGTGGGAAGGAGTTAATAATAGCTCCCCAACAGTATATGGCTTTTACCAGGAGCGGGGCGACAAAAAAGGTGGTGGTGGACCTGAAGAAGGGAGGGAAGAAGGACAAAATGGCGGCGGGCGGAGACCAGGCAGCGTGGAGGCAGTGGGCGGAGGAGCAACAGGAGGGTATCCAACGCTGCCTCAGAGAGATTAAAACAGACCTGCTAGAGCCGATGAAGGCTTCTATTGATAAGCTGCTGGAGACACAGACGGCCCAGGGGGTGGCGATCTGAGAGGCTCGACAAAAGATCTCCGACAACGAGGACGAGATCTTAGGCCTGGCGGTAAAGGTGGAGGCGCACGAGGCGCTCCACAGGAAATGGCAGGAGCGGTTCGAGGAGATGGAGAATCGGTCGAGGCGGAAGAAACTGCGGATTCTGAGCCTCCCGGTGGGGCTGGAAGGGCCGGACGTGGGGGCCTCTGTGGTCACCATGTTGAACTCGCTGATGGGAGCGGGGTCCTTCTAGAGCTGGAAGGGGCCCATAGAGTGCTGGCGAGGAGGCCCAAGGCTAACGAGCCTCCGCGGGCGGTGCTGGTGCGGTTCCATCGGTTCGTCGATCGGGAGTGTGTGCTCAGGTGGGCCAAGAAGGAGAGGAGCAGCAGGTGGGAGAACGCGGAGGTTCGGATATATCAGGACTGGAGTGCGGAGGTGGCGAAGAGGAGGGCCGGGTACAATTGAGCGAAGGCGGCGCTGCACAGGAGGGGGGTGAAGTTTGGCATGTTGCAGCCGGCGTGACTGTGGGTCACCTACAAGGACCGGCACCATTATTTTGAGTCTCCGGAGGAGGCGTGGGCCTTTGTTCAGGCCGAGAAGCTGGACACAGACTGAGGGTCGGGATGGGCGATTGGGGACTGCGGTGGATATGTTAAGCCTATTCTTTGTTCGGGGGGGGGGGGGCCTTTGCATTGCTTTAGGTTTCTTTTTCTCTGTGTTTTTCTCTTTCAGGTTGGGGAGGGTGGATGGGGCGGGTTGGGCACTGTTTTGGTTGGTGGCGGGGCCTGGTAGGTGGAGAGCGCGGGCTTTTTTCCCGCGCCAAAGACTGGAGGGGTGGGGCCGGGGCGGGGAAGCGAGGATTGTTTCCCGCGCTTAGAACGGATGGGGGAGGGGGAGAGCCTGTGGATGGGGAGCGGGAAAGGAGGGTGTGCCACACAATGGGAGGAGTCGAAGGGGAGGCGGGAGTGGCCGGGGTCAGCAGGAGTCAGCTGACTTGCGGAAGTGCAATGGGGGGAGTAAAGCAGCTAGGAGGGGGTCCTAACCGGGGGGGGGGAGGGGGGGGGATGGGGGGGGGGGGGGGAATCGAGTTGCTGCTGCCAAGGTCAAGGAGGAGCTGGAGCGAGTGGGGGAGGGGCGAGACGGGGGTATGCCGCTGTGGGGAACGGGCCGGGCGTGGGGTGCGGGCGCGTGGCTGGCCGAGGAGGGGTCATGGCTAGTCGGCGGGGGAGGGGGGCGGGTAGCCCCCTGATCCGGCTGATAACCTGGAATGTAAGGGGACTGAATGGGCCGGTTAAGCAGGCCCGCGTGTTCGCGCACCTGAAGGGGCTCAAGGCGAATGTGGTTATGCTCCAGGAGACACACCTGAAGATGGCAGACCAGGTAAGACTGAGGAAAGGGTGGGTAGGTCAGGTGTTTCACTCGGGGCTAGATGCCAAAAATCGAGGGGTGGCGATCTTGGTGGGGAAGAAGGTGTCGTTCGAGACATCGAGCATTGTGGCAGATAATGGCGGTAGGTACATAATGGTAAGTGGTAAGCTGCAGGGAGAGAGGGTGTTACTGGTCAATGTGTATGCCCCGAATTGGGACGATGCGGGTTTTATGCAGGTATGTTGGGTCGGATCCCAGACTTGGAAGTGGGGGGCCTGATAATGGGGGGAGACTTTAACACGGTGTTAGATCCGGCACTGGATCGCTCCAGGTCCAGGACGGGTAGGAAGCCGGCGGCGGCTAGAGCGTTGAGGGGATTTATGGACCAAATGGGAGGGGTGGACCCTTGGAGATTTGCAAGGCCGGGGGCTAGGGAATTTTCATTCTTCTCACATGTCCATAAGGCTTATTCTCGAATCGACTTTTTCATTTTGAGTAGGGCGCTGATAGCGAGGGTAGAGGATACCGAGTATTCGGCAATAGCCATTTCGGACCACGCCCCGCATGGGGTGGACTTGGAGATGGGGGAGGAGAGGGATCAGCGCCCGCTGTGGCGCTTGGAGGTGGGGCTGTTGGCGGACGAGGAGGTGAGCGAGCGGGTCCGAGGAAGCATAGAGAGGTACATGGAGACCAATGACAACGGGGAGGTCCGAGTGGGGATGGTATGGGAGGCACTGAAGGCGGTGGTGAGGGGAGAGCTGATCTCAAGGAGCAGAGGGAGTGCGGGGGAGAGGGAGAGGCTGGTGCGGGAGATGGTGAGGGTAGACAGGAGGTATGCAGAAGAACCCGAGGAAGGATTGTTGAGGAAGAGGCGCAGCATCCAGGCCGAATTCGACCTGGTGACCACCAGGAAGGCGGAGGTGCAGTGGAGGAAGGCCCAGGGGGCGATCTACGAGTATGGGGAAAAGGCAAGCCGGATGCTGGCGCATCAGCTTCGGAAGCGGGACGCAGCTAGGGAGATCGGGGGAGTTAAGGACAGGGGAGGGAGTGTGGTGCAGAGTGGGGTTGGCATCAATGGGGTCTTCAGGGATTTCTACGAGGAATTGTACCGATCCGAGCCCCCACGGGAGGGAGGGAGGGATGGGCCGTTTCCTGGACCAATTGAGGTTTCCAAAGGTGGAAGAGGGATTGGTGGTGGGACTGGGGGCCCCGATTGGGCTGGAGGAACTGATCAAAGGGATAGGAAGCATGCAGGCGGGGAAGGCACCGGGGCCGGATGGTTTCCCGGTCGAGTTCTATAAAAAATATATGGACCTGTTGGGCCCGCTGTTAGTTAGGACCTTTAATGAGGCAAGGGAGGGGGGGGCTTTACCCCCGACGATGTCCCGGGAACTGATCTCCTTGATCCTGAAGCGGGTCAAGGATCCCTTGCAGTGTGGGTCTTACAGACCGATTTTGTTGCTAAATGTAGATGCCAAGGTGCTGGCGAAGGTCTCAGCCACGAGGATTGAGGATTGTGTGCCGCAGATCATCCATGAAGACCAGACGGGGTTTGTGAAGGGGAGACAGTTGAACGCGAATGTGCGGAGGCTTTTGAACGTTATCATGATGCCGGCGAGGGAGGGGGAGGCGGAGATAGTGGTGGCGATGGACGCTGAGAAAGCCTTCGATAGGGTAGAGTGGGGGTACCTGTGGGAGGTGCTGAAGAGGTTCGGGTTTGGGGAGGGGTTTTTCAGGTGGGTTAGGCTGTTGTATGAGGTCCCGATGGCGAGTGTGGCCACAAATAGGAGGAGGTCCGAGTACTTTCGGTTGCACCGAGGGACGAGACAGGGGTGTCCCCTGTCCCTCCTGCTCTTCGCACTGGCGATTGAATCCCTGGCTATGGCACTGAGAGAGTCGAGGAACTGGAGGGGGTTGGAGCGGGGTGGGGAGGAGCATAGGGTGTCACTTTATGCGGACGACCTGCTGCTGTATGTGGCGGACCCGGTGGGAGGAATGCCAGAGGTAATGAGGATCCTGAGGGAATTCAGGGACTTTTCGGGGTACAAGCTCAATATGGGGAAGAGCGAGATGTTCGTAGTTCAGCTAGGGGACCAGGAGAGGGGGATTGGCGAGCTCCCACTAAAAAGGGCGGAGAGGAACTTCAGATATTTGGGGGTCCAGGTGGCCAGGAGCTGTGGGGCCCTGCATAGGCTTAACTTTACAAGGCTGGTGGAGCAAATGGAAGAGGAGTTCAAGAGGTGGGACGCGTTGCCACTGTCCTTGGCGGGTAGGGTGCAGTCAATCAAAATGACGGTGCTCCCAAGGTTTTTGTTCCTGTACCAGTGCCTCCCCGTGTTTATCCCGAAGGCTTTTTTCAGGCGGGTTAACAGGAGTATAATGGGGTTTGTGTGGGCGCGAGGGACTCCGAATGTGAGAAGGGTGTTCCTGGAGCGGAGTAGAGATAGGGGGGACTGGCGCTGCCCAACCTCTGTGGGTACTACTGGGCCGCCAATGCAACGATGGTGCGCAAGTGGGTGATGGAAGGGGAGGGGGCTGCATGGAAGAGGCTGGAGACGGCGTCCTGTGTGGGTACGAGTCTGGGGGCGCTGGCAACGGCGCCGCTGCTGCTCCCTCCAAGGAGGGAGGTATACCACGAGCCCGGTGGTGGTGGCTGCCCACAAAATCTGGGGGCAGTGGAGGCGGCACAGGGGGGAAGTTGGGGCCTCGGCGTGGACCCCATTACGAGGGCACCACCGGTTCGCCCCAGGAAGAACAGGTGAAGGGTTTGCGGGGTGACACAGGGCAGGGATACGAAAGCTGGGGGACCTGCTTGTGGACGGGATGTTCGCGAGCCTGGGGGAGCTGGAGGAGAAGTACGGGCTCCCCCCCGGGGAACACCTTCAGGTACTTACAGGTAAGGGCGTTTGCCAGACAGCAGGTGGTGGAATTCCCGCGGCTGCTGCCACGCTCAGTACAGGACAGGGTGCTCTCGGGGGGGGTGGGTGGGAGTGGGGAAGATCTCGGAAACTTACCAGGTGATGCAGGAGGAGGAGGAGGCCTCGGTGGTGGAGTTGAAAGGTAAGTGGGAGGAGGAGTTGGGAGAGGAGATCGAAGAGGGGATGTGGGCAGATTCCCTAGGGAGGGTGAACTCTTCCTCTTCGTGCGTGAGGCTCAGCCTCATACAGTTTAAGGTGCTGCACAGGGCACACATGACCGGGACAAGGATGAGCCGGTTCTTTGGGGGTGAGGACAGGTGTGTTAGGTGCTCAGGGAGCCCAGCAAATCACACCCATATGTTCTGGGCATGCCCAGCGCTGGGGGAATTTTGGAAGGGCGTAGCGAGGACGGTGTCGAGGGTGGTAGGATCCAGGGTCAAACCGGGCTGGGGGCTCGCAATATTTGGGGTGGCAGAGGTCCAGGAGGCGAATGAGGCCGGAAATCTGGCCTTTGCGTCCCTGGTAGCCCGGCGAAGGATTCTCCTTCAGTGGAGGGATGCGAGGCTCCCAAGCGTGGAATCCTGGATCAGCGATATGGCAGGGTTCATTAAATTGGAGAGGGTGAAATTCGCCTTGAGAGGGTTGGTACAAGGGTTCTTTAGGCGGTGGCAACCGTTCTTAGACTTCCTGGCAGAACGATAGACATTGGTCAATGGCAGCAGCAGCTCGGGGGGGTTTACTTTATTTTTGTTTATGTTATTTACACTGGAAGGGTCTGAGGGGGTGTATACACCTGTTGTGTTAAGTCGGGGTGTTAATGTTAATTTATTATTTAGGTACAGGGTGGGGAGGGGTTTGGGGGGTTGCTTTTTTAAACTGTGTTTTGTACTTAACCCTGTTGGGTTCTTTTTTCTTTCTCATTTTGTTATTGATATTTTATGAAAACCTTTAATAAAATTTTTTTTTTTAAAAAACCAACCAGCTAACTATGCTAATCCGATTTCCCAGCACCTGGCCCCTAGCCTTGTATATCTTGGCATCGCAAGAGCACATCTTTTAAAAAATAAATTTAGAGTACCCAATTCTTTTCTTTCCAATTAAGGGGCAATTTAGTGTGGCCAATCCACCTACTCTGCACATCTTTGGGTTGTGGGGGTGAGACCCACGCAGACACGGGGAGAATGTGCAAACTCCACACGGACAGTGACCCGGGACGGGATTGAACTCAGGCACTCAGCGCCGGAGCCAGCAGTGCTAACCACTGCGCCACCATGCCGCCCACAAGTGCACATCTAAATACTTCATAAATGTTACGCAGGACTGTGCCTCCACCACCCTTTCAGGCAGCACGTTCCAGACTCCCACCCTCCTCTGGGTGAAAAGGTTTTTCCTCACATCCCCTCTAAACCTCCTGCCCCTTACCTTAAATCTGTGCCCCCTGGTCATTGATCCCTCCACCAAGGGGAACATTTTCTTCCTGTCTACTCTATCTATACCCCTCATAATTTTATCCATCTCAATCATGTCCATCTCAGTCTCCTCTGCTCCAAGGAAAACAACCCCAGTCTATCCAATCTCTCCTCATAGCTAAAACTCTCCAGCCCAGGCAACATCCTGGTAAATCTCCTCTGTATCCTTTCCAGTGCTATCACATCCCTCCTAAAATGTGGACTCCAGAACTGCAAACAATACTCTAGCTGTGGCCTAACCAATGTTTTATACAGTTCCAGCATAACCTCCCTGCTCTTAAACTCTGTGCCTCGGCTAATGAAGGCAAGTATACCATATGCCTCCCTAACCACTGTATCCACCTCCCCTGCTACCTGCTCTGCTACAATGTGATTTACAAGATTTAATCACCTGCTAATGCTCGCATTCCAAGCATTGTCTGGCATCTTTGAATCTGTCTATATATGTGTTTCTGGAGCATACCTCTTCATTCACCTGAGGAAGCAGCAGCGCTCCGAAAGCTAGTGACATCGAAACAAACCTGTTGGACTTTGACCTGGTTTTGTAAGACTTCTTACTGTGCTCTGCTACAGGGGCTGTTTAGCACACTGGGCTAAATCACTGGCTTTGCCAGCAGCACGGTTCAATTCCCGTAACAGCCTCCCTGAACAGGTGCTGGAATGTGGTGACTAGGGGCTTTTCACAGTAACTTCATTGAAGCCTACTTGTGACAATAAGCAAATTTCATTTCATTTTTCATTAAGGGACCGGTGTACACACCAAAATCCCTCTGATTCTCAGTGCTTCCCAGGATTGGGATGTATTCTCGTGCCTTGTTTGTCCTGCGCAAATGCATCATCTCCCACTTATCCAGATTGAATTCCATTTGCCACTGATCAGCCTGTCTATAACCTCCTGCAATCTAGCCCACTTTGATTGCGGGATGTGGATTAATAATTCCTTACCCAAGCTGTTTATCAATTTGTGTTTCAGGGATTCGGCGGTTTGACCATGAACCGGGACACTATCTCCCTTCTGCTGAACCTACTCGCGGTGGGTCTCTCGGTCACGGCTGTGACCAGCACCTATTGGTGTGTGGGGACACAGAAAGTGCCGAAACCCGCCTGTACTCAGATCAGGACATCCGACTGCACCGGCCCACTGACTGGGGAGACTGACACCAACGGCAGCACGGGAAAGAGCGAGTACAACTGGGAAATGGGAGACGACCGTTTCACCTTCCGATCATTCCATACAGGAATCTGGATATCCTGTGAGGAGAACATCACTGGGACAGGTCTGAGCATTAATTTGCATATTGATTGTATCTGACATTGCAATGGAGCAAATCACTTGTCAAAGGAATTGCCTTCAGGAGGTCTGATCATGTGACATTCTGAACATGTGACCCATTTGACCATGTGACACTCGGTCACAATCCCCTGGGCTCTTCTGGGAGGTGAGTAGTTAGTTTAAAAGCACTTACCTTTGCAGGAGCAGCCCTTTGGATTTCGGCGGCAGCGGTGCGCAGGGGCCTTCTTGGAGGTGAGTAGTTAGTTTAAAAACCTTACCTTTACAGGAGCAGCCCTTTGGATTTCGGCGGCAGCGGTGCGCAGGGGCCTTCTGGGAGGTGAGTAGTTAGTTTAAAAGCACTTACCTTTGCAGGAGCAGCCCTTTGGATTTCGGCGGCAGCGGTGCGCAGGGGCCTTCTTGGAGGTGAGTAGTTAGTTTAAAAACCTTACCTTTACAGGAGCAGCCCTTTGGATTTCGGCGGCAGCGGTGCGCAGGGGCCTTCTGGGAGGTGAGTAGTTAGTTTAAAAGCACTTACCTTTGCAGGAGCAGCCCTTTGGATTTCGGCGGGAACCGGAAGTTCGACCTCTGGCAAGTGCCCCCCCCCCCCCCCCCCCCAATAAATTCTGGTGGAGAGGAAACCCGAGACACTACACGTGTAGTGTCTCCCACCCGCCCTCCTCCTCTAACCTAATAATAAGACCCATTGGTGTAAGGTAAGTGCCATATTATATTATTATATTATTAGCATTGTGCAGGTCAAGGATTGGAGGTGGAGGAGCAGTCTCTGTCAGCGAGGGAACCTGAGAACATCTCAGAAGGTAAGCAAGTGATTTTTACTTTTATACCTGTTTTTCAAATTGTGTGTGTCGGGGGGAAACTGAAGTGACATCACAGAAAAGCTGTGACCTGAGTGGCTGGTTGGGATTCTAACCTAAATTGTTTTGAGTATTTGGGATCTAATTAAACATAATAACTTAATTATAATTTAGAGGATATCTAAGCCAGAGATCGGAGAATATTACAGTTAGCTATCGCATTTCTATTAGAAATCTAGTGCTAGGAAACAGATAGTTGACAGTAACTTTGAAATTTAAAAAAAGTATTAAAAAAAAAAAAAGACAAATTTTAATTTTAATTAATTGACGCAATGTCAGTTAGAGGGGTGCTGTGCTCTGACTGTGAGATGTGGCAGGTCCGGGAGGCTTCCAGTGTCCCGGATGGCTTCATCTGCAGAAAGTGCACCCAACTGCAGCTCCTCACAGACCGCATGGTTCGGTTGGAGCAGCAATTGGATGCACTTAGGAGCATGCAGGTGGCGGAAAGCGTCATAGATCGCAGTTATGTAAGTGTGGTCACACCCAAGGTGCAGGCAGAGAAATGGGTGACCACCAGAAAGGGCAGGCAGTCAGTGCAGGAATCCCCTGTGGTTGTCCCCCTCTCGAACAGATATACCCCTTTGGATACTGTCGGGGGGGATAGCCTATCAGGGGAAAACAGCAGCAGCCAGAGCAGTGGCACCACGGCTGGCTCTGATGTTCAGAAGGGAGGGTCAAAGCGCAGAAGAGTAATAGTTATAGGGGACTCTATAGTCAGGGGCACAGATAGGCGCTTCTGTGGACGTGAAAGAGACTCCAGGATGGTATGTTGCCTCCCTGGTGCCAGGGTCCAGGATGTCTCCGAACGGGTAGAGGGAATCCTGAAGGGGGAGGGCAAACAGGCAGAGGTCGTTGTACATATTGGTACTAACGACATAGGCAGGAAGGGGCATGAGGTCCTGCAGCAGGAGTTCAGGGAGCTAGGCAGAAAGTTAAAAGACAGGACCTCGAGGGTTGTAATCTCGGGATTACTCCCTGTGCCACGTGCCAGTGAGGCTAGAAATAGGAAGATAGAGCAGACAAACACGTGGCTAAACAGCTGGTGTAGGAGGGAGGGTTTCTGTTATCTGGACCACTGGGAGCTCTTCCGGGGCAGGTGTGACCTGTATAAGATGGACGGGTTGCATCTAAACCGGAGAGGCATAAATATCCTGGCCGCGAGGTTTGCTAGTGTCACACGGGAGGGTTTAAACTAGTATGGCAGGGGGGTGGGCACGGGAGCAATAGGTCAGAAGGTGAGAGCATTGAGGGAGAACTAGGGAATAGGGACAGTGTGGCTCTGAGGCAGCGCAGACGGGGAGAAGTTGCTGAACACAGCGGGTCTGGTGGCCTGAAGTGCATATGTTTTAATGCAAGGAGCATTACGGGTAAGGCAGATGAACTTAGAGCTTGGATTACTACTTGGAACTATGATGTTGTTGCCATTACAGAGACCTGGTTGAGGGAAGGGCAGGATTGGCAGCTAAACGTTCCAGGATTTAGATGTTTCAGGCGGGATAGAGGGGGATGTAAAAGGGGAGGCGGAGTTGCGCTACTTGTTCAGGAGAGTATCACAGCTATACAGCGAGAGGACACCTCAGAGGGCAGTGAGGCTATATGGGTAGAGATCAGGAATAAGAAGGGTGCAGTCACAATGTTGGGGGTATACTACAGGCCTCCCAACAGCCAGCGGGAGATAGAGGAGCAGATAGGTAGACAGATTTTGGAAAAGAGTAAAAACAACAGGGTTGTGGTGATGGGAGACTTCAACTTCCCCAATATTGACTGGGACTCACTTAGTGCCAGGGGCTTAGACGGGGCAGAGTTTGTAAGGAGCATCCAGGAGGGCTTCTTAAAACAATATGTAAACAGTCCAACTAGGGAAGGGGCGGTACTGGACCTGGTATTGGGGAATGAGCCCGGCCAGGTGGTAGATGTTTCAGTAGGGGAGCATTTCGGTAACAGTGACCACAATTCAGTAAGTTTTAAAGTACTGGTGGACAAGGATAAGAGTGGTCCGAGGATGAATGTGCTAAATTGGGGGAAGGCTAATTATAACAATATTAGGCGGGAACTGAAGAACATAGATTGGGGGCGGATGTTTGAGGGCAAATCAACATCTGACATGTGGGAGGCTTTCAAGTGTCAGTTGAAAGGAATACAGGACAGGCATGTTCCTGTGAGGAAGAAAGATAAATACGGCAATTTTCGGGAACCTTGGATGACGAGTGATATTGTAGGCCTCGTCAAAAAGAAAAAGGAGGCATTTGTCAGGGCTAAAAGGCTGGGAACAGACGAAGCCTGTGTGGCATATAAGGAAAGTAGGAAGGAACTTAAGCAAGGAGTCAGGAGGGCTAGAAGGGGTCATGAAAAGGCATTGGCAAATAGGGTTAAGGAAAATCCCAAGGCTTTTTACACTTACATAAAAAGTAAGAGGGTAGCCAGGGAAAGGGTTGGCCCACTGAAGGATAGGCAAGGGAATCTATGTGTGGAGCCAGAGGAAATGGGCGAGGTACTAAATGAATACTTTGCATCAGTATTCACCAAAGAGAAGGAATTGGTAGATGTTGAGTCTGGAGAAGGGGGTGTAGATAGCCTGGGTCACATTGTGATCCAAAAAGACGAGGTGTTGGGTGTCTTAAAAAATATTAAGGTAGATAAGTCCCCAGGGCCGGATGGGATCTACCCCAGAATACTGAAGGAGGCTGGAGAGGAAATTGCTGAGGCCTTGACAGAAATCTTTGGATCCTCGCTGTCTTCAGGGGATGTCCCGGAGGACTGGAGAATAGCCAATGTTGTTCCTCTGTTTAAGAAGGGTGGCAGGGATAATCCCGGGAACTACAGGCCGGTGAGCCTTACTTCAGTGGTAGGGAAATTACTGGAGAGAATTCTTCGAGACAGGATCTACTCCCATTTGGAAGCAAATGGACGTATTAGTGAGAGGCAGCACGGTTTTGTGAAGGGGAGGTCGTGTCTCACTAACTTGATAGAGTTTTTCGAGGAGGTCACTAAGATGATTGATGCAGGTAGGGCAGTAGATGTTGTCTATATGGACTTCAGTAAGGCCTTTGACAAGGTCCCTCATGGTAGACTAGTACAAAAGGTGAAGTCACACGGGATCAGGGGTGAACTGGCAAGGTGGATACAGAACTGGCTAGGCCATAGAAGGCAGAGGGTAGCAATGGAGGGATGCTTTTCTAATTGGAGGGCTGTGACCAGTGGTGTTCCACAGGGATCAGTGCTGGGACCTTTGCTCTTTGTAGTATATATAAATGATTTGGAGGAAAATGTAACTGGTCTGATTAGTAAGTTTGCAGACGACACAAAGGTTGGTGGAATTGCGGATAGCGATGAGGACTGTCTGAGGATACAGCAGGATTTAGATTGTCTGGAGACTTGGGCGGAGAGATGGCAGATGGAGTTTAACCTGGACAAATGTGAGGTAATGCATTTTGGAAGGGCTAATGCAGGTAGGGAATATACAGTGAATGGTAGAACCCTCAAGAGTATTGAAAGTCAAAGAGATCTAGGAGTACAGGTCCACAGATCACTGAAAGGGGCTACACAGGTGGAGAAGGTAGTCAAGAAGGCATACGGCATGCTTGCCTTCATTGGCCGGGGCATTGAGTATAAGAATTGGCAAGTCATGTTGCAGCTGTATAGAACCTTAGTTAGGCCACACTTGGAGTATAGTGTTCAATTCTGGTCGCCACACTACCAGAAGGATGTGGAGGCTTTAGAGAGGGTGCAGAAGAGATTTACCAGAATGTTGCCTGGTATGGAGGGCATAAGCTATGAGGAGCGATTGAATAAACTCGGTTTGTTCTCACTGGAACGAAGGAGGTTGAGGGGCGACCTGATAGAGGTATACAAAATTATGAGGGGCATAGACAGAGTGGATAGTCAGAGGCTTTTCCCCAGGGTAGAGGGGTCAATTACTAGGGGGCATAGGTTTAAGGTGAGAGGGGCAAAGTTTAGAGTAGATGTACGAGGCAAGTTTTTTACGCAGAGGGTAGTGGGTGCCTGGAACTCACTACCGGAGGAGGTAGTGGAGGCAGGGACGATAGGGACATTTAAGGGGCATCTTGACAAATATATGAATAGGATGGGAATAGAAGGATACGGACCCAGGAAGTGTAGAAGATTGTAGTTTAGTCGGGCAGTATGGTCGGCACGGGCTTGGAGGGCCGAAGGGCCTGTTCCTGTGCTGTACATTTCTTTGTTCTTTGTTCTTTGTTCCACTCTCCCCAATGCCCAACCCCCCCCTGACGTTTCCACCGTCTTCACCACCGATTTCTAACTCTGCCCAATCTCTGACTCCATTCAGAGATCAAGTGGCGACGCTGATTATTTCCAGAACCCAATTTAACTTGAGCCTAGATCCCCGGCAGGTAGCCCGTGTACCGTACTGAGAAAGGATTGCACTGACGGATGTGCCATCCTTCAGATAAGATGTGAAGACATGGCCCTCATCTGCTGCCTCAGCGCAAGCCCTCTGACAGTGCGGCACTCCCTCAGTACTGACCCTCTGACAGTGCGGCACTCCCTCAGTATTGACTCTCGGACAGTGCGGCACTCCCTCAGTACTGACCCTCTGACAGTCTGGCACTCCCTCAGTACTGACCCTCTGACAGTGCGGCACTCCCTCAGTACTGACCCTCTGACAGTGCGGCACTCCCTCAGTACTGACCCTCTGACAGTGCAGTACTCCCTCAGTACTGACCCTCTGACAGTGCAGCACTCCCTCAGTACTGACCCTTTGACAATGCAGCACTCCCTCAGTACTGACCCTCTGACAGTGCAGCGCTCCCTCAGTACTGACCCTCTGACAGTGCGGCACTCCCTCAGTACTGACCCTCTGACAGTGCAGTACTCCCTCAGTACTGACCCTCTGACAGTGCGGCACTCACTCAGTATTGACCCTCGGACAGTGCAGCACTCCCTCAGTACTGACCCTCTGACAGTGCGGCACTCCCTCAGTACTGACCCTCTGACAGTGCAGCACTCCCTCAGTACTGACCCTTTGACAATGCAGCACTCCCTCAGTACTGACCCTCTGACAGTGCAGCGCTCCCTCAGTACTGACCCTCTGACAGTGCAGCACTCCCTCAGTACTGACCCTCTGACAGTGCAGCACTCCCCGGTACTGACCCTCTGATAGTGCAGCACTCCCCGGTACTGACCCTCTGACAGTGCAGCACTCCCTCAGTACTGACCCTCTGACAGTGCAGCACTCCCTCAGTACTGACCCTCTGACAGTGCAGCAGTCCCTCAGTACTGACCCTCTGACAGTGCAGCACTCCCTCAGTACTGACCCTCTGACAGTGCAGCACTCCCCGGTACTGACCCTCTGACAGTGCGGCACTCCCTCAGTACTGACCCTCTGACAATGCAGCACTCCCCGGTACTGATCCTCTGACAGTGCAGCACTCCCTCAGTACTGACTCTCTGACAGTGCAGCTCTCCCTCAGTACTGACCCTCTGACAGTGCAGCACTCCCTCAATACTGACCCTCTGACAGTGCAGCACACCCTCAGTACTGACCCTCTGACAGTGCAGCACTCCACGGTACTGACCCTCTGACAGTGCGGCACTCCCTCAGTACTGACCCTCTGACAGTGCAGCGCTCCCTCAGTGCTGACCCTCTGACAGTGCAGCACTCCCTCAGTACTGACCCTGTGACAGTACAGCACTCCTCGGTACTGACCCTCTGACAGTGCGGCACTCCCTCAGTACTGACCCTCTGACAGTGCAGCTCTCCCTCAGTACTGACCCTCTGACAGTGCAGCAGTCCCTCAGTACTGACCCTCTGACAGTGCAGCACTCCCTCAGTACTGACCCTCTGACAGTGCAGCATACCCTCAGTACTGACCCTCTGACAGTGCAGCACTCCCTCAGTACTGACCCTCTGACAGTGCAGCAGTCCCTCAGCACTGACCCTCTGACAGTGCGGCACTCCCTTAGTACTGACCCTCTGACAGTGCAGCACTCCCTCAGTACTGACCCTCTGACAGTGCAACACACCCTCAGTACTGACCCTCTGACAGTGCAGCTCTCCCTCAGTACTGACCCTCTGACAGTGCAGCTCTCCCTCAGTACTGACCCTCTGACAGTGCAGCTCTCCCTCAGTACTGACCCTCTGACAGTGCAGCACCCCCTCAGTACTGACCCTCTGACAGTGCAGCACCCCCTCAGTACTGACCCTCTGACAGTGCAGCTCTCCCTCAGTACTGACCCTCTGACAGTGCAGCTCTCCCTCAGTACTGACCCTCTGACAGTGCAGCACCCCCTCAGTACTGACCCTCTGACAGTGCAGCTCTCCCTCAGTACTGACCCTCTGACAGTGCAGCACTCCCTCAGTACTGACCCTCTGACAGTGCAGCACTCCCTCAGTACTGACCCTCTGACGGTGCAGCACTCCCTCAGTACTGACCCTCTGACAGTGCAGCAGTCCCTCAGTACTGACCCTCTGACAGTGCGGCACTCCCTTAGTACTGACCCTCTGACAGTGCAGCACTCCCTCAGTACTGACCCTCTGACAGTGCAGCACACCCTCAGTACTGACCCTCTGACAGTGCAGCACCCCCTCAGTACTGACCCTCGGACAGTGCAGCACTCCCTCAGTACTGACCCTCTGACAGTGCAGCACTCCCTCAGTACTGACCCTCTGACAGTGCAGCACACCCTCAGTACTGACCCTCTGACAGTGCAGCTCTCCCTCAGTACTGACCCTCTGACAGTGCAGCTCTCCCTCAGCACTGACCCTCTGACAGTGCAGTTCTCCCTCAGTACTGACCCTCTGACAGTGCAGCACCCCCTCAGTACTGACCCTCTGACGGTGCAAGTTTTTGATGAGCTGAGGTTAATGGGAGATAGAATGTGGGAAAGCAACCAGGAATGCATTGGAACAGTTCAAAGCTGAGGTTGCAACGGTATAAATGATTATTTCAGCAGCAGGTGAATGGAAGCAGAAATGGAGTTAGGAGATTATTTGGTGGTGGAACTATCTGGTTTTAGTGATGGCATGGATATGTGGCTGTATATATGGCTCGAAGGTTGTGAACACTTTGGTTCCGCTTCAGGTCATTGCAACGGAGAGGTATCTGTCATGTTCCAGTATATTATGAACTTTCAGTCAATATTCTAAAAATGTTAATTCAAATAGATAATTAAGATGGCTGCTGCCAAACCATGTGACCTTTGACATTTTGAGGTCCAGACACTCCTGAGGCTCGAGCAAATACCTAATTAAAGATGATCATTCATAGTCACCTGGAGAATTCACACATCCCTTTGTTTGAGGATAGACCCTTAACCAAAGAGCATTCCAGCCGACTCATCTTTCTGTTTCACCATGGGCAAAATAAACCTTGTAACTTAATGTGTTCGATGAATGTGAATTTTAGGGTGTCAAATGAAGGCGCAGGATGTGTAATCAATATACCACCCATTATTGGAGAAAGGACTTTAAACTTGTTCAAGTTACAAAGCGTGGGAGCCATTTTGTTGCCTGCTCTTAAAATTATAGCAATAATTTGTTCTGCAGAGACTGAGTGCCATCAGAAAGCCATCGAACCAGGTCATCTAAGCAGCCAACGCAATAGCCAGCAATACCTTGAAAGTGGGACAAGGACTCTCCCAAGCTGTTCCAACTTCGAGTTCAGCTCAGGACCAACCTAAACCTCTCAGATTACGGAGAATCCTTTGTTTCACAAGACTTTCACTGCAACTAAAGCATCAACTCATCCAAGAAACTACAGGCTTGCCAAAAATAGACTGAGACTATTATAAATTCTAATCCTAATTTGTCACCTTCTTCTCTATCTAATCACTGTATGTGTGATCGTGTGAGTTGAGTGAGTGAGCCGTGTTTTAAATTCTGTTTCAAAATGGTGTAGTTAACTCCAGTCCATCCGATAAACTATCAGAATCTGGAATGGGTGGGTGTCTTATGGGGAAAGATTGGACAGGCTTGGCATATATCTACTGGAGCTTAGAAGAGTGAGAGGTGACTTGATTGAACCATAGAAGACTCTGAGAGTTATTCACAGGGTGGATGTGGAGACGTTGCTTCCTCTCGTGGGAGAATCTAGAACTGGGGGTTACTGTTTAGAAATATTTAATCTCTTGCTTCCCATAGAATCCTTGGATATATCCCATCAGGCCCGGGGGACTTGTCTATCCTCAAGTTTTTAAAAATGCCCAACACATCTTCCTTCCTAACAAGTATTTCCTCAAGCTTACCAATCTGTTTCCCCCTCTCCTCTCCAACAATATGGCCCCTCTCATTTGTAAATACAGAAGAAAAGTACTCGTTCAAGACCTCGCCTATCTCTTCAGACTCAATATACAATCTCCCGCTACTGTCCTTGATCGGACCTACCCTCGCTCTAGTCATTCTCATATTTCTCACATATGTGTAAAAGGCCTTGGGGTTTTCCTTGATCCTACCCGCCAAAGATTTTTCATGCCCTCTCTTAGCTCTCCTAATCCCTTTCTTCAGTTCCCTCCTGGCCATCTTGTATCCCTCCAGCGCCCTGTCTGAACCTTGTTTCCTTAGCCTTACATAAGTCTCCTTCTTCCTCTTAACAATCCCAGTTACCAGTGGCGTACCGCAGGGATCAGTTCTGGGTCCTCTGCTGTTTGTGATTTTCATTAATGACTTGGATGAGGGAGTTGAAGGGTGGGTCAGTAAATTTGCAGACGATACGAAGATTGGTGGAGTTGTGGATAGTGAGGAGGGCTGTTGTCGGCTGCAAAGAGACATAGCTAGGATGCAGAGCTGGGCTGAGAAGTGGCAGGAGTTTAACCCTGAAAAGTGTGAGGTTGTCCATTTTGGAAGGACAAATATGAATGCGGAATACAGGGTTAATGGTAGAGTTCTTGGCAATGTGGAGGAGCAGAGAGATCTTGGGGTCTATGTTCATACATCTTTGAAAGTTGCCACTCAAGTGGATAGAGCTGTGAAGAAGGCCTATGGTGTGCTCGCGTTCATTAACAGAGGGATTGAATTTAAGAGCCGTGAGGTGATGATGCAGCTGTACAAAACGTTGGTAAGGCCACATTTGGAGTACTGTGTACAGTTCTGGTCGCCTCATTTTAGGAAGGATGTGGAAGCTTTGGAAAAGGTGCAAAGGACATTTACCAGGATGTTGTTTGGAATGGAGAGTAGGTCTTACGAGGAAAGGTTGAGGGTGCTAGGCCTTTTCTCATTAGAACGGAGAAGGATGAGGGGCAACTTGATAGAGGTTTATAAGATGATCAGGGGAATAGATAGACAGTCAGAGACTTTTCCCCCGGGTGGAACAAACCATTACAAAGGGACATAAATTTAAGGTGAATGGTGGAAGATGTAGGGGGGATGTCAGAGGTAGGTTCTTTACCCAGAGAGTAGTGGGGGCATGGAATGCACTGCCTGTGGAAGTAGTTGAGACGGAAACATTAGGGACCTTCAAGCAGCTATTGGATAGGTACATGGATTACGGTAGAATTATATAGTGTAGATTTATTTGTTCTTAAAGGCAGCATGGTAGCATTGTGGATAGCACAATTGCTTCACAGGTCCAGGATCCCAGGTTCGATTCCGGCTTGGGTCACTGTCTGTGCGGAGTCTGCACATCCTCCCCGTGTCTGCGTAGGTTTCCTCCAGGTGCCCCGGTTTCCTCCCACAGTCCAAAGATGTGCAGGTTAGGTGGATTGGCCATGATAAATTGCCCTTCGTGTCTAAAATTGCCCTTAGTGTTGGGTGGGGTGGTTATGGGGATAGGGTGGAGGTGTTGACCTTGGGTAGGGTGCTCTTTCCAAGAGCCGGTGCAGACTTGATGGGCCGAATGGCCTCCTTCTGCACTGTGAATTCTATGATAATCTATGATTAATCTAGGACAAAGGTTCGGCACAACATCGTTGGCCGAAGGGCCTGTTCTGTGCTGCATTTTTATTTTAAAAAAAAATATATTTTATTCAAATTTTTTGGCCAAACATAACAATACGTAGTGTTTCTTTTACACAGCAATAAAGCAATATAAATAACCGTGGCCAGTTTTAAACAAATAAATAAGTAATATATAAACAAAAACAAAACTAAATGGCAACTGCCTTGTCCAAAATAAATACTCTCCAAAAATACAGTCCAGCAATCCAATATACAATTACATATACCAAATACCTATACATATACAATAACATCCCTGAGAGTCCGTCCGATTCCTCCCCCCCCCCCCTCCTCCGCACCCCCCCCCTCCCCCCTGGGTTGCTGCTGTTATCTACTTCTTTTCCATTCCCTCTATCTTTCTGTGAGGTAGTCGACGAACGGTTGCCACCGCCTGGTGAACCCCTGAGCCGAACCCCTTAACACGAACTTAATCCGTTCTAACTTTATGAACCCTGCCATGTCGTTTATCCAGGTCTCCACCCCCGGGGGTTTGGCTTCCTTCCACATTAACAATATCCTGCGCCGGGCTACAAGGGACGCAAAGGCCAACACGTCAGCCTCTCTCGCCTCCTGCACTCCCGGCTCTTCTGCAACCCCAAATATAGCCAACCCCCAGCTTGGTTCGACCCGGACCCCCACCACCTTCGAAAGCACCTTTGCCACCCCCACCCAGAACCCCTGTAGTGCCGGGCATGACCAGAACATGTGGGTGTGATTCGCTGGGCCTCTCGAGCATCTCGCACACCTATCCTCTACCCCCAAAAATTTACTAAGCCGTGCTCCAGTCATATGCGCCCTGTGTAGCACCTTAAATTGTATCAGGCTTAGCCTGGCACACGAGGACGATGAGTTTACCCTACGTAGGGCATCAGCCCACAGCCCCTCCTCAATCTCCTCCCCCAGTTCTTCTTCCCATTTCCCTTTCAGCTCATCTACCATGATCTCCCCCTTGTCCCTCATCTCCCTGTATATGTCCGCCACCTTACCGTCCCCCACCCATGTCTCTGAGATCACTCTATCCTGCACTTCCTGCGTCGGGAGCTGCGGGAATTCCCTCACCTGTTGCCTCGCAAAAGCCCTCAATTGCATATACCGAAATGCATTCCCTTGGGGCAACCCATATTTCTCCGTCAGCGCTCCCAGACTCGCAAATGTCCCATCTACAAATAGATCTCTTAATTGTACTACCCCAGCTCTTTGCCATGCTCCAAATCCCCCATCCATTCTGCCCGGAACGAACCTATGATTGTTTCTTATTGGGGACCGCACCGAAGCTCCCGTCCCTCCCCTATGCCGTCTCCACTGCCCCCAAATTCTCAATGTAGCCACCACCACCGGGCTTGTGGTGTATTTCTTTGGTGAGAACGGCAACGGCGCCGTCACCATTGCTTGCAGGCTAGTCCCCCTGCAGGACGCCCTCTCCAATCTCTTCCACGCCGCTCCCTCCCCTTCTCCCATCCACTTACACACCATTGAAACATTGGCGGCCCAGTAGTACTCACTTAGGCTCGGTAGTGCCAGCCACCCCCTGTCCCTACTACGCTGCAAGAATCCCCGCCTCACTCTCGGGGTCTTGCCAGCCCACACAAAACTCATAATACTCTTCTCAATTCTTTTGAAAAAAGCCTTCGTGATCACCACCGGGAGGCACTGGAACACAAAAAGGAATCTCGGGAGGACCACCATTTTAACCGCCTGCACCCTACCTGCCAATGACAGGGACACCATGTCCCATCTCTTGAAATTCTCCTCCATCTGTTCCACCAACCGTGTTAAATTAAGCCTATGTAATGTACCCAATTCTTGGCTATCTGGATCCCCAGGTACCGGAAGTGCCTTGTTACCTTCCTCAACGGTAAATCCTCTATCTCTCTGCTCTGCTCCCCCGGATGCACCACAAATAGCTCACTTTTCCCCATGTTCAGTTTATACCCTGAAAAATCCCCAAACTCCCCAAGTATCCGCATTATCTCTGGCATCCCCTCCGCCGGGACCGCCACATATAGCAACAAATCATCCGCATACAGAGATACCCGGTGTTCTTCTCCCCCCCTAAGTACTCCCCTCCACTTCCTGGAACCCCTCAGTGCCATGGCCAGGGGTTCAATCGCCAATGCCAACAATAACGGGGACAGAGGGCATCGCTGCCTCGTCCCTCTATAGAGCCGAAAATAGTCAGACCCCCGTCCATTCGTGACCACGCTCGCCATCGGGGCCCTATACAGCAACTGTACCCACCTGATATACCCGTCCCCAAAACCAAATCTCCTCAGCACCTCCCACAAATAATCCCACTCCACTCTATCAAATGCTTTCTCGGCATCCATCGCCACCACTATCTCCGCTTCCCCCTCTGGTGGGGGCATCATCATTACCCCTAGGAGCCTCCGTATATTCGTATTCAGCTGTCTCCCCTTCACAAACCCAGTTTGGTCCTCATGAACCACCCCCGGGACACAATCCTCTATCCTCATTGCCATTACCTTGGCCAGAATCTTAGCATCCACATCCAGGAGGGAAATAGGCCTGTATGACCCGCATTGCAGCGGGTCTTTTTCCTTCTTTAGGAGGAGCGATATCGTTGCCTCTGACATAGTCGGGGGCAGCTGCCCCCTTTCCCTCGCCTCATTAAAGGTTCTCATCAGTAGCGGGGCCAGCAAGTCCAAATATTTCTTATAGAATTCAACTGGGAATCCGTCTGGTCCCGGAGCCTTCCCCGCCTGCATGCTTCCAATCCCTTTCACTACTTCCTCTGTCTCAATCTGTGCTCCCAGCCCCACTCTCTCCTGCTCCTCCACCGTAGGAAATTCCAGCTGATCCAGAAAGCACATCATTCTCTCCTTCCCGTCCGGGGGCTGCGCTTCATATAATCTTTCATAAAATGCCTTGAACACTCCATTCACTCTCTCCGCTCCCCGCTCCATCTCTCCCTCCTCATCTCTCACCCCCCCCCCCCCCCGCCCCCCCCCCCCATCTCCCTCGCTGCTCCCCTTTTCCTCAGTTGGTGGGCCAACAACCTACTCGCCTTCGCCCCGTATTCGTACTGTACACCCTGTGCCTTCCTCCATTGTGCCTCTGCATTACCCGTAGTCAACAAGTCAAATTCTACATGTAGCCTTTGCCTTTCCCTGTACAGTCCCTCCTCCGGTGCCTCCGCGTATTGTCTGTCCACCCTCAGCAGTTCTTTCAACAACCGCTCCCTTTCCCTACTCTCCTGCTTTCCTTTATGTGCCCTAATAGATATCAGCTCCCCTCTAACCACTGCCTTCAGTGCCTCCCAGGCCACTCCCACCTGTACCTCCCCATTATCATTAATTTCCAAGTACCTTTCAATACACCCCCTCACCCTTAAACACACCCCCTCATCCTTAAACACACCCCCTCATCTGCCAATAATCCCATGTCCATTCTCCAGGGTGGAAGCTGTTGTTTTTCTTCCCCTATCTCCAGGTCCACCCAATGTGGAGCGTGATCCGAGATAGCTATAGCCGTGTACTCCGTCCCCGTCACCTTTGGGATCAGTGCCCTTCCCAAAACAAAAAAATCTATTCGTGAAAATACTTTATGTACATAGGAGAAAAACGAAAACTCCTTACTCCTAGGTCTACTAAATCTCCAGGGATCTACTCCTCCCATCTGCACCATAAAATCCTTAAGCACCCTAGCTGCAGCCGGCCTCCTTCCGGTCCTGGACCTCGATCTGTCCAGCCCTGGGTCCAGCACCGTATTAAAATCTCCCCACTTCTAGGTCCGGGATTCGTCCTAACATACGCCTCATAAAGTTGGCATCATCCCAGTTCGGGGCATACACGTTCACTAATACACCGCCTCCCCTTGCAGTTTGCCACTCACCATCACGTATCTGCCCCCACTATCCGCCACTATAGTCTTTGCCTCAACCATTACCCGCTTCCCCATTAGTATGGCCACCCCCCTGTTTTTTGCATCTAGCCCCGAATGAAACACCTGCCCCACCCATCCTTTGCGAAGTCTAACCTGGTCTGTCAGCTTCAGATGCGTCTCCTGAAGCATAACCACATCTGCCTTAAGTTTCTTTAGGTGTGCGAGTACCCGTGCCCTCTTAATCGGCCCGTTCAGCCCTCTCACATTCCACGTGATCAACCGGGTTGGGGGGCTCTTTAACCCCCCCCCCCCCCCCCCCCCCTTGACGACTAGCCATTTCCTTTTTCAATCCAGCTCCTCACCCGGTTCCCACGTAGCTGTATCCCCCTCAGGCGGCGCCCCCCCCGCCCCGACCCCCCCCTCCCATACCAGCTCCCCCTTCTCCCCAGCAGCAGCAACCCAGTTAACCCCCCCCCCGCTAGATCCCAAGCTCGCGTAATTGCACCCCCCATGTTGCTCCCAGAAGTCAGCAAACTCTGGCCGACCTCGGCTTCCCCCCGTGACCTCGGCTCACACTGTGCGAGGCCCCCTCCTTCCTGCTTCCCTGTTCCCGCCATGGTTACCATAGCGCGGGAACAAAGCCCGCGCTTCCCCTTTTGGCCCCGCCCCCAATGGCCGGCGCCCACAGCTCCTCATAACCCCTCCCCCCCGACATGGGGAAGAGAGAGAAGTTACAGGGTCGCAGGTTTAACAATCTGGGAAGTCCTCTCTTCCCCCTTTTCCCCCGTTCATCCCACAAATTCACCCCCCCACTTTTGTCCCAAACGTTCTTTTTCTGGCCCGCTCACTCCAGCTTCTCCTCGACAATAAATGTCCACGCCTCGTCTGCCGTTTCGAAATAGTGGTGTTTCCCTAGATGTGTGACCCACAGTCTTGCCGGTTGCAACATTCTGAATTTGACCTTCCTTTTATGCAACACCGCCTTGGCCCGATTAAAGCTTGCCCTCCTTCTCGCCACCTCCGCACTCCAATCTTGATACACGCAGATCACCGCATTCTCCCACCTACTGTTCCGAGTTTTCTTGGCCCATCTGAGGACCATCTCTCTGTCCTTGTATCGGAGAAATCTCACAACTATTGCTCGAGGAATTTCTCCAGCCCTCGGTCTTCGCGCCATAACCCGATAGGCACCCTCCACCTCCAGCGGACCCGTCGGGGCCTCCGATCCCATTAACGAATGCAGCATCGTGCTCACATATGCCCCGACGTCCGCCCCTTCTGCACCTTCGGGAAGACCAAGAATCCTTAAGTTCTTCCTCCTCGCATTATTCTCCAGCACCTCCAGCCTTTCCACACATCTTTTGTGTTGTGCCTCGTGGATCTCCGTTTTCACCACCAGGCCCTGTATGTCGTCCTCATTCTCAGCAGCCTTTGCCTTCACGACCCAAAGCTCCTGTTCCTGGGTCTTTTGCTCCTCCTTTAGCCCCTCAATCGCTTGTAATATCGGGGCCAACAGCCCCTTCTTCATCTCCTTTTTGAGTTCATCTACGCAACGCCGCAGGAACTCTTGTTGGTCAGGGCCCCATATTAAACTGCCTCCTTCCGACGCCATCTTGCTTTGTGCCTGCCTTCCTGGCCGCTGATCTTGAGGATCCACCGCAATCCGGCTACTTTCCTCTCTTTTTTCCATCCGTGTCCAGGGGGGATTCCCTTCTGGATTACCGCACAGTGTTATTTGCCGTTAAAATTGCTGATGGGGCTCCTATTAAGAGCGCAAAAGTCTGTTCCACCGGGAGCTGCCGAAACGTGCGACTTAGCTGGTCATCGCCGCACCCGGAAGTCCCGTGCTGCATTTTTCTATGTTCTATAAATAAGGGGGTCACCCATTAAAGACTGAGATGAGGAGAAGTTTTGTCAGAAGGGGGTGAGTCTCTGGGACTCTCTTTCTCGAAAGGTCGTGGAAGCAGAGTCTGTGAATATCTTTTAAGGCAGAGCTGGACAGATTTTTGATAAGCAAGGGAGAGATCATAAATAATCAGCTGTTTTTAAACTCACAAAAAGCATGCTGCTGGAACAATCATTCGGAGGGTAAGAAAACACATACCCGTCCTTTTGCATACAAGGAAGTACACAATGAACGGTCGGATGCCAGGAAACATAGAGGACCAGAGGGATCTCGGCGTGCATGTCCATAGATCCCTGAAGATAGCAGGACAGGTAGGTAAGGTGGTTAAGGAGGCTTATGGGATTCTTGCCTTTATTATCCGGGGCATAGAATATAATAGCAGGGAGGTTATGATGGAGCTGCATAAAACGCTTGTTAGGCCACAGCTGGAGTACTGTGTGCAGTTCTGGTCGCCACACTATAGGAAAGATGCGATTGGGCTAGAGAGGGTGCAGAGGAGATTCACCTGGGTGTTGCCTGGGCTGGAGCGTTTCACCTATGAAGAGAGGCTGGTTAGTCTGGGCTTGGAGCAGAGGAGGCTGAGGGGGAACCTGACTGAGGTACAAAATTCTGAAGAATATAGATAGGGTGGATAGGAAAGAACATTTCCCCTTAGGGGAGGCTTCAATAACCAGGGGGCATAGATTTGAGATAAGGGGCAGGAGGTTTCGAGGGGATTTGAGGACAATATTTTTCACCCAGAGGGTGGTGGGGATCTGAAAGGCTGGTGGAGGCGGGAATCCTCACAACATTTAAGAAGTATTTAGATGAGCACTTGAGACGCCGTAGTATTTAGAGTTACGGGGCAAGTGCTGGAAAATGGCATTAGATTAGATGGGTGTTTGAAGGCCGGTGTGGACACGATGAGCCGCAGGACCTTTATCCGTGCTGAAAAACTCGATGACTTTGTAAGTATTGATCGGGCGTCGGCAGGAATGTGGCGTTGAGGTTACAATCAGATCACCATGATCTTATTGAATGGCGGAACAGGCTCGAAAGGCCGAGTGGCCTCTTCCTGCTCCTAATTGCTCTGTGTGTACTCGGGCCTAGTTTCCTCTGGTCTGCCGATACTTTTCCCTCTTATCCATCTTTTCTTTAACTGCATGAATTCTGTTACCAGGGGCTGGTTTAGCACACTGGGCTAAATCGCTGGCTTTGAAAGCAGACCAAGGCAGGTCAGCAGCGCGGTTCAATTCCCGTACCAGCCTCCCTGAACAGGCGCCGGAATGTGGCGACTAGGGGCTTTTCACAATAACTTCATTTGAAGCCTACTTGTGACAATAAGCGATTTTCATTTCATTTCATGTGGGAACAGTGAGTGCAGGTTTACAATAGTAAGCCGGTGTTTATGTGATTAAGCGATCTTATCTTTCATAAAGAATGAAAAACGCTATAAAATGAGAAGATTAATAACTGGGTCACAGTGTTCAAGGTAAAGATTTTTTAACCAACCTGAAATTGTTATATTACTTGTTTGTAATATGCCGTTACTCTTTGCTTAACTTCCAGAATGGTCTGATGGTTAGATTTCAAAGAAACGACCAATCTTCAATTCAAAGCAAAATAGGTTTAATGAATAACAAATTAAATACTAATGAGTTTGTTCACTCTTACAGAACTATCTGGTGATAAAGTAAATCAGAATAAGTATTAACTATATTTAACTATATTAACTATGCTCTATCCCTCTCTAACTGCTGTCTAGTCACTCCTGGTTCAAAGAGACCCAAGATCCTTTGAGTTCACTTATTTATACATGAATCTAGTGCTGCCATCTAGTGGTTGTCTTACACTATGATGTAGTTGTTAACTCTTTATATACCAGCATATATGCATATCACTACAGAAATCATTACAGAAAATGCAGGAAATTTGCTTCAGGCCTGACAGGATCTGGGAACAAAATCGAGATTTTTAACCTCCCGATGAACTCCCAGTCGATAAACGGATTGAACGGAACAAACGCTGGCAGAAGCGGAGAGTCAGGAATGTTGGCTTCTTGTCGCAGAGGGCATTGTGGGTAGAATGTCCAGCATACGGGTTTGATAGAAAAGCTGGCAAGTGGGAAAAGGTGCTGGACGCTCCCAGTGAGGCAGAACAGAAGTATTGCCCATGGAAAACGCAGGTGTGAGGTCGGTGGGTATGAAAAAGGAGCCAAGCAAATGGGAGAAGGACATCCCTGGGCCTGTCCACGTGGCAACTAAGGATTGCTAAATTAGGTGGCCTAACCAAGGCCTTGTCCAAGGTCACTACGGCATTTCATACTGGGCTGTATAATAACCGTATTTTCCTTCACCGAAGTCGCTAACGATGTATTGTAACGCATTCTAACACCTATGACATTGATGACAATGGTGATATAGTTCCAAGTCAGGAAGGTGTGAGGAGAGCGGCGGCTCGGTGGCGTAGTGGCTAGCACTGCTTCCTCACTGCGCTGAGGACCCGGGATCGAATCCCGGCCGCGGGTCACTGTCCGTGTGGAGTTTGCACATTCTCCCCGTGTCTGCCTGGGTCTCACCCCCACAACCCAAAGATGTGCGGGGTAGGTGGAATGGCGGCGGTACAATTGTCCCTCAATTGGAAACATTTTTTTTTATTTTAAAAAGAAAGACGTGAGCAGGGGATTGGGGATGTGGTGGTAATCCCATGTGCTTCCAGGTGGGGGTGAGACCCACGCAGACTCGGGGAGAATGTGCAACTCCACACAGATGGTGACCTGTGTGGGTCTCACTCCCACAACCCAAAAATATATGCGGGGTCGGGGATTGGCCACGCTAAGTTGTCCCTTAAATTGGAAAAAAACAATTGGGTGCTCTAAATGTTTTTTTTAAAAAGTTTTACATCTTTTAAAGATATTCTGCTTTTCTATTCATATGACCGAATTGACACTCTGCCACACTGTACTGCACCTGCCAACTCCTTGCTCTCTCACTTCACTGTAAAGTCCCTACAGTGCAGAAAGAGACCATTCAACAAATCGGGTCTGCACTGACCCTCTGAAAGAGCATCCTCCCCAGGCCCACTGCCCAGAGTGCGCTGGATGCCGGGACACTGAGTAAATTTACAGAGGAGGTGGACAGATTTTTCTTTAGTATTGGGTGGAAGGGTGATGGAGAATGGGCAGGAAAGAGGAATTGAGGCCGAGGTGAGGTCAGCCATTAATCGTATTGAATGGCGGCGCAGGCTTGAGGGGCTGATTTCCCCAATCCTGCTCCGAGTTCCTATGTGCAAAGCTAGGTGGGAATAAGGATAAAAAGGCTGCAAAGAGATATAAACAGGTTAGCACTGCTGCCTCACAGCAGCAGGGACCCGGGTTCGATTCCAGCCTCGGGTCACTGTGTGGACTCTGCACGTTCTCCCCGTGTGTGCGTGGGTTTCCTCCGGGTGCTCCGGTTCCCCCCCCATAGTCCAAAGATGTTCAGGTTAGGTGGATTGGCCATGCTAAATTGCCCCTTAGTGTCAAAAGATGTGCAGGTTAGGCGGGGGCACAGGGATAGGGCGGGGGAGTGATCTTAGGTAGGGTGATCTTGGGCAGTACGGTGGCGCAGTGGGTTAGCCCTGCAGCCTCACAGCGCCAAGGTCCCAGGTTCGATCCCGGCCCTGGGTCACTGTCCGTGTGGAGTTTGCATATTCTCCCCGTGTTTGCGTGGGTTCCGCCCCCACAACCCCAAAAAAGATGTGCAGGGTAGATGGATTGGCCACGCTAAATTGCCCCTTAATTGGAAAAAATGAATTGGGTACTCTAAATTTTTTTTTTTTTAATGTAGGGTGCTCTTTCAGAGGGTCAGCGCACTCGATGGGCCGAATGGCCTCTTTCTGCACAGTAGGGATTCTTCTCCTTAAAATTTAAAGTATCCAGTTTATTTTCTTTCCATTTAAGGCCAATCCACCTACCCTGCACATCTTTTTGGGCTGTGGGGGTGAGACCCACGCAGACACTGAGAGAATGTGCAAACTCCACACGGAGAGTGGCCCGGGGCCGGCATCGAACCCAATCCTCGGCACGATGAGGCAGCAGTGCTAACCACTGCGCCATTGTAGGGATTCTATGGATAATTTTTTCCTGTCTCTGTTTCTAAGAGACTAAAATTTGCTTTAGCTACTCTCTTCCTTTTTATATACTTAGAAAAAGCACTTACCATCCGTTTTCTTATTCTTGCCTTGCTTACTCTCATTCAGTTCTGTTTCTTATCGACTTTCTGGTGGTCTTTTTCTGGTGTCTAAAACATCCCCAATCCTCAGACCTCTTTGCGACATTATAAGCCTCTTCTTTTACTCTAATTCCCCCCCCCCGTAGTAAGCCACACATCGATCCCTCTCTTGAGAAAGGATTATTCTGATAACAGCTCAAATCTTTGATCCTGAGTTTTCTTTCAACCCTCTACGATTACCCTGGAGTCTCCAGGAATTAATCGCCAAGGCACAGCTATGAATAATACCCCAAAAACGATTGGGGGGAGAAACCAAAGCGTGTTTAAAATTGTTTTTTCATTGAATGTTTTTGTTTCTTCATTATAGAAATGTCAGAAATGTGGGAAAAGGCAGTCTGACTAACAGGCAAGAGTCATCCTATCAGATAGTTCCTCTACTGGCTTTCTGATTGGCTCTGGGAAGGTCGGGGCAATACAGGGGTGGACATATTGGCTGAGCGATGGTGAGAGTGTAGGGGTAGGGCGGTTGGAGGCAGGAGAACATGTGACCCAACCTCCAGGAATATGTCCAACCAAGGTTGGCATTTCCAAGTCCCAGCACCTCTGTCCAAATCATTGCTGCAAAGGGTGCAGAATAACAGTCCCATGACTGTGGGATGTCGCAGGGACAGATTTGTCCTCGTGCCTCAATTCACTCCACATCCCTCCTCTAATCCCTCATGAAGCTGGCTCACCCACTCACCCATCGACTGGGACCTTGTCGAAACCTTTTTGAAAATCCAATGATACAGACTAAGAAATTCAACGGAGCCGCATCCATTTATCATGTGTTATAAAGGCAGGAAGCATGGGCTCATTATGAGCAGGGCGTGCCCTGCCTGCTATGTTGGTACAAGCGACAAACAATCACCATACACGATGCTTACGGAGCTGTAGGAGAGGAGGAAGAAGAGAGAAATCTAAGACTAACGCTGTGGTAGTCTGTGTCGGGGTATTACGGTACCTGGTAATGCTGGAACACCATTGGTAGATATTGTATGTTTCCTATTGGTCAAGCTGTATGGTAGCTCCGCCCTGCAAGGCGGGGTATAAGAGCCCGTGCCACCCCAGCAGCCTTCTTTCTGTACCTGAGCTGCTGGGGGAAACATCTAGCTTATTAAAGCCTTCAGTTGGACTACAACCTCGCTTTAGTGGTCATTGACCGTGCATCAATTTAATAATCTAGATTTAAAAGGATGGAGCTCCGAATCAAGCCGGAGTGTCTGCAACTCAGCCCCCACGCGGCGAACTCAGCGGCAATCTTCAAGCACTGGCTGGCGTGTTTTAAAGGATATCTCGGAACGGCCGAAAACACACCAACGGGAGAACAGAAATTGCAAGTCCTGCACTCGAGGGTGAGCCCGGAAATTTACACCCTCATCGAGGAAGCGGACGATTTCAGTGCAGAAATGGAGCTGCTAAAAGGACATTATATTTGCCTGGTAAACCAGGTCTACGCCCGACATCTGCTAGCAACGAGGCGACAAATCCCTTGGGAATCGCTGGAAGAATTCTACCGTGCACTCCTGGTGTTGGGGAGAAACTGCAGCTGGCTGCTAGTTTTGGCGAGCGACCACACAGAACTCTTGATCCGGGACGCTTTTGTGGCAGGTATGCTGTCCTCCCAAATCCGCCAGCGATTGCTGGAAAAAGACACCCTAGGCCTCAAGGAGACACGGGCCCTTGCAGGCTCCCTGGATGTGGGCTCCCGAAACACTCGCGCTTACGTTCCCGACCACGTGGCAGCCCACTGGACAGCGTGGAACCTCTCCGCAGCTGACCCCTAGACATCTCCCATCCCCCCACAAGCTTGTGCTGCAAGGCGGCCTGGCAACCCTGGGGGGGCCCGCTGTTACTTTTGCGGGCAGGCCAAGCACCCCCGCCAGCGCTGCCCGGCCCGCGCATCCACCTGCAAGGGATGCGGTAAAAAGGGCCACTTCGTGGTGGTATGCCAGGCCCGTGTGGTCGCCGCGGTCTCCGGTGGCGAATGCGGACCGCCACCTCAAACCTCTCCACGGTCCCCGTGCGGTCAGCGGGCGCCACCATCTTCCTTCTCCAGGGCCACGTGCAGCCCCCGGGAACTGCCACCTTGTCCCGCGGACGCCACGTTCGACGGATGGGCGCCGCAATTTTGTGCACCCCCAGCTATGTGCGACCAATTGGAGCCGCCATCTTGGATGGACTCCCAGGACCCCAGCTCGGCTGACCGCACACCGCCCGAAGAGAATACTCAACTGCTGAGATTAGCCTCGGTGACCCTGGACCAGGCCCGGCCTCGAACACTCTCAACTGCTACAACAACAGTACTAATCAACGGGCACGAGAGGTGCTGCTTAATCGACTCTGGGAGCACGGAGAGCTTCATACACCCCGAAACGGTAAGGCGCTGTTCTCTCCTCGTCCACCCCGTTAATCAAATAATCTCCCTGGCCTCCGGTTCCGACTCAGTAGAGATAAAGGGGTTTTGTGTAGCAAACCTCATGGTCCAGGGAAGGGAGTTAAAAAATTACCGGCTCTATGTCCTTCCCCACCTCTGCGCGGCCACACTCCTAGGTTTAGACTTCCAGTGTAATCTCCAAAGTCTAACTTTCAAATTCGGCGGCCCTATACCCCCCCTCACTGTCTGCGGCCTCGCGACCATCAAGGGTGATCCGCCTTCCCTGTTCGTGAACCTCACCCCGGATTGCAAACCCGTCGCCACCAGGAGTCGACGGTACAGTGCCCAGGATCGGATCTTTATTAGGTCAGAGGTCCAAAGGCTACTGAGGGAAGGAGTCATTGAAGCTAGCAACAGTCCCTGGAGAGCTCAAGTAGTGGTGGTTAGGACCGGGGAGAAGCATAGGATGGTCATCGACTACAGTCAGACCATCAACAGGTTTCGGCAGCTGGACGCGTACCCTCTCCCCCACATATCCGACCTGGTAAACAGGATCGCGCATTACAAGGTCTTCTCCACGGTGGATCTTAAGTCCGCCTACCCCCAGTTCCCCATCCGCACTAGTGACTGCAAATACACTGCCTTCGAGGCAGATGAGCGGCTCTACCACTTCTTAAGGGTTCCCTTCGATGTCACTAACGGGGTCTCTGTCTTCCAGTGCGAGATGGACCGAATGGTTGACCGGTACGGTTTACGGGCAACATTCCCATATCTCGATAATGTCACCATCTGCGGCCACGACCAGCTGGACCACGACACCAACCTCCGAAAATTCCTCCAGACCGCAAAGATCCTTAACCTTACGTGTAACAAGGATAAATGCGTGTCTAGCACCGACTCAGCTACGTAGTGCGAAATGGAGTTATAGGCCCCGACCCTGAACGCATGCGCCCCCTTATGGAGTTCCCCCTCCCTCACTGCTCCAAGGCCCTGAAGCGCTGCCTAGGGTTTTTCTCTTACTATGCCCAGCGGGTCCCCAACTATGCGGACAAGGCCCGTCCCCTGATCCAATCCACAGTTTTTCCCCTGTCGATAGAGGCCCGCCAGGCCTTCAGCCGCATCAAAGCAGACATTGCAAAGGCCACGATGCACGCCATCGACGAGTCCCTCCCCTTCCAGGTCGAGAGCGACGCGCCTGACGTAGCTCTGGCGGCCACCCTCAACCAAGCGGGCAGACCTGTGGCCTTCTTCTCACGCACCCTCCATGCCTCAGAAATTTGCCACTCCTCAGTCGAAAAGGAGGCCCAGGCCACAGTAGAAGCTGTGCAGCATTGGAGGCATTACCTGGCCGGCAGGAGATTCACTCTCCTCACTGATCAACGGTCGGTTGCTTTCATGTTCGATAATGCACAGCGGGGCAAGATAAAAAACGATAAGATCTTGCGGTGGAGGATCGAACTCTCCACCTACAACTACGAGATCTTGTGTCGTCCCGGGAAGCTAAACGAGCTCCTGATGCCCTGTCCCGCGGCACGTGTGCCAATGCACAAATGGACCGCCTCCGAGCCCTCCACGAGGACCTCTGCCACCCGGGGTCACTCGCATTTTCCACTTTATCAAGACCCGCAACCAGCCCTACTCCATCGAGGAGGTCAGGACAGCCACCAGGGACTGCCAAATCTGCGCAGAGTGCAAGCCACACTTCTACAGGCCAGAGAAAGCGCACCTGATAAAGGCTTCCCGTCCCTTTGAACGCCTCAGCATGGACTTCAAAGGCTCCCTCCCCTCCACCGACCGCAACACGTACTTCCTGAATGTGATTGACGAGTACTCCTGGTTCCCATTCGCCATCCCCTGCCCCGACATGACCGCAACCACCGTCATCAAGGCCCTCCATAGCAACTTTACACTGTTTGGGTTCCCCGCTTACATACATAGTGATAGGGGGTCCTCCTTTATGAGCGACGAACTGCGTCAATTCCTGCTCAGCAAGGGCATCGCCTCGAGCAGGACGACCAGTTACAACCCCCGGGGTAACGGACAGGTAGAAAGGGAGAACGGAACGGTCTGGAAGACCGTCCTACTGGCCCTACGGTCCAGGAATCTCCCAGTCTCCCGCTGGCAGGAAGTCCTCCCGGATGCCCTCCACTCCATCTGGTCACTGCTTTGTACCACGACCAACCAAACACCTCACGAACGTCTCCTTGTCCTTCCCCAGGAAGTCCCCCTCTGGGACCTCGCTCCCGACCTGGCTGGCAACTCCCGGACCCATCCTGCTCTGAAAACACGTGCGGGCGCACAAGTCGGTCCCGTTGGTCGAGAGGGTCCATCTTCTCCACGCTAACCCCCAGCCTACGTGGTGTACCCCGACGGCCGACAAGATATGGTCTCCCTACGAGATCTGGGCCTGCCGGAGCCCCACGCACACCCCAGCCACCAGTCCCACCCTCCCTCCCACCGGTGCACCTTACAGGAGGATCGGTCCTTCCGCCGGCCCCCCCACCCACCGACGTACCCTGCAGACGCTCCCTTCCCAGGTCAACCGTTTTCCCCACCAGCACCGTCTAGGGGTGTTGAAGCTGCCACAGAAATCGAGGCCACGCTTCCGGAGTCACAGACGCCCGAGCCTCCACCGGCGTCACCACCAAGACTTCGACGATCACAGAGGGCGACCAGGGCCCCCAATCGACTGATTGCTTCGTTTTAAAGTGTATATAGTTAATTGTGAATCTGTAAATCATTACAAAACGCTGTACGGAGGTATTACGGTACCTCCATAACTATAATTTCTACCACGTTACCATGTTGTAATATCAAGCCACCAGCCCCGCCGGACTCTTTTTTAACAGGGGGTGAATGTGGTAGTCTGTGTAGAGGTATTACGGTACCTGGTAATGCTGGAACACCATTGGTAGATATTGTATGTTTCCTTTTGGTCAAGCTGTATGGTAGCTCCACCTTGCAAGGTGGGGTATAAGAGCCCGTGCCGCCCCAGCAGCCTTCATTCTGTACCTGAGCTGCTGGGGGAAACATCTAGCTTATTAAAGCCATCAGTTGGACTACAACCTCACTTTAGTGGTCATTGATCGTGCATCAAACGCGAACCGTAACCCAACCCTAACCCGAAATTAGATGGAATCCTGCAATTTTTAAGCCACTTTTTGTGCTCCAAAATGCTCCTACCTGTATGCAGGTTAGGCGGATTGGCCATGCTAAACTGCCCCTCAAATGTCCAAAGATTGGTTGGGGTTACAGGGATAGGGCGGGGGATTGGGGCCTATGTGGGGTGGTCTTTCGAAGAATGGGTGTAGACTCAATGGGCCGAATGGCTTCCTTCTGCGCTGTGGGGGATTCTATGATTCCTGGATGGTTCTCAGTGTCTGTCTAGGGAGATGCTGAGCTGTTGGAGACAGAAACAGACCTAGATGCAATTTGGGAGAGGGGAAAGCCCCTCAGATTCCATCTACACCGCCCCTCGAGCCTCTTGGGCAGCACGGTAGCACAGTGGGTAGCACCAGGGTCCCAGGTTCGCTTCCCGGCTTGGGTCACTGTCTGTGCGGAGTCTGCATATTCTCCCCGTGTCTGCGTGGGTTTCCTCCGGGTGCTCCGGTTTCCTCCCACAAGTCCCGAAAGACGTGCTGTTAGGTGAATTGGACATTCTGAATTCTCCCTCTGTGTACCCGAACAGGCGCCAGAGTGTGACGACTGGGGGCTTTTCAGTGACTTCATTGCAGTGTTAATGTAAGCCTATTTGTGACAATAAAGATTATTATTATTATTATGTTGCACTCTTCAATGAGATCATGGCTGGTCTGAAATGTTTACATAATCTCTCCATAGTTTAACCCTCGGAGGCCTAATAACATTCTTGTGCGTCTGTTTTGCACTCTTCCTATGAATTGTACACACTATTCCAGATGTTGTCACATCAGGTCTTGGTTTGGATGCACATATAGTTTCAGTTTTAAGGGAACGAGCTTCCAGCCCATTCCCCATTGCCCTATTCCCGCACCAGCCTCCCCGAACAGGCGCCGGAATGTGGCAACTAGGGGCTTTTCACAGTAACTTCATTTGAAGCCTACTTGTGACAATAAACGATTTCCATTTCCATTCCACTGTTACCTGCTGAACCCTTCCACTGTCCTACTGGCCTTTTGGCCCAGTTTCAGCCTGCTTTGCGAGTGGAAGGTCCATTCTACATCACCGTTGGATCTGAGAGTGACCTCCCACTCTGCCATCTCCTCTCTGCCCCACGCTTGGTTTTGCAAACCTCCTAACTCATCATCTCCGAGGAAATGCCTCCGGTCGTGTGTCATTTTCTCAAATAACTTCTGGACACACTCGTCCTCCATGCCCGGGGGTGTCAACCTGGACTTCCTTCCATCGACGGCCCACCCAACCCAACCAGGATATGTGTATTTTAATCTGGCTATGTAGCCGGGCCTATGTGCCTATGATTTAGGGGCAAAAACAGGCTATTCAGCCCCTTGAACCTGTTCTGCCATTTTATAAGATCATGGCCATCCTGGAACAGTCTGATAAACCTTCACTGCACTCCCTCGAGAGCAAGAACATCCTTCCTCAGAGAAGGAGACCAAAACTGCACACAATACTCCAAGTGTGGCCTCACCAAGGCCCTGTACAATTGCAGCAACACATCCCTGCTTCTATACTCGAAACCTCTCGCAATGAAGGCCAACATACCATTAGCCTTCTTTACCGCCTGCTGCACCTGCATGCTTACCTTCAGCGACTGGTGCACAAGGACACCCAGGTCCCGCTGCACACTCCCCTCTCCCAATTTACAACCATTCAGGTAGTAATCTGCCTTCCTGTTTTTGCTTCCAAAATGAATAACCTCTCACTTATCCAAATTATACTGCATCTGCCATTGGTTTGCCCACTCGCCCAACCTGTCCAGATCTTGCTGTAGGATCCCTGCATCCTTGTCACAATTCACTCTCCCACCTAATTTGGTATCATCTGCAAACGTTGAGATGTTACATTTTGTTCCCTCATCCAAATCATTAATATATATTGTGAATAGCTGGGGCCCAGCACCGATCCCTGTGGTACCCCACTGGTTACTGCCTGCCAATTTGAAAAGGACCCATTAATCCCTACTCTTTGTTTCCTCTCTGCCAACCAGTTTTCTATCCACCTCAATACATTTCCCCCAATCCCATGCGCTTTAATTTTGCACAATAATCTCTTATGTGGGACTTTGTCAAAAGCCTTCTGAAAGTCCAAATATACCACATCGACTGACTCCCCCTTGTCGACTGTACTGGTTACATCTTCAAAGAATTCCAACAGATTTGTTAAGCATGATTTTTCCTTCATAAATCCATGCTGACTCTGACTGATCCTGCCACTACTTTCTAAATGTTCCGCTATAAAGTCCTTGATAATGGATTCAAGCATTTTCCCCACTACCGATGTTAGGCTGACTGGTCTATAATTCCCTGCTTTCTCTCTACCTACCTCTTTTTTTGAATATCGGAGTGACGTGAGCTACCCTCCAATCTGCAGGGACAGCTCCAGAGTCTATAGAATCCCGGAAGATGACCACCAATACATTCACTATTTCCAGAGTCACCTCCTTAAGCACTCTGGGATGCAGATTCTCAGGCCCTGGGGATTTATCCGCCTTCAATCCCATCAGTTTTCCCAGCACCATTTCTCTACTAATGTTGATCTCCCTCAGTTCTTCCCTCTCACTAAACCTTTCATTCTCCAACATTTCTGGGATCTGATTTGTGTCCTCATTTGTGAAGACAGAACAAAAGTATGTATTCAATTGCTCAGCCATTTCGTTGTCCCTTATTATGCATTCCCCTATTTCTGTCTGTAGGGGGCCTACATTTCTCTTTACCAATCTCTTTCTCTTCACATATCTGTAGAAACTCTTAGTATCAGTCTTTATGTTCCCTGCAAGCTTCCTTTCGTACTGTACTTTCCCCGTCTTAATCAATCCCTTTGTCCTTCTTTGCTGAATTTTAAACTGCTCCCAATCCTCAGACCCTATTATTTTTCTTGGCCAATCTGTATGCTTCTTCCTTGTATCGGATACTAATTCTAATTTCCTTTGTAAGCCATGGATTGGTCCTCTTACCCCCTTTGCTTCTGTGCAAGACAGGAAAGAACAGTTGCAGTAGTTCCTCCATGTGTTCCTTGAATGTTTGCCATTGTCTATCCACTGTCATCCCTTTAATTAACTCTCCCCAATCTATAAAGGCCAACCCATGCCTCATATCCTCATAGTTACCTTTATTAAGATTCAGCACCCAGTCTCCGAATCAACTACTTCACTCTCCACCTTGATAAAAAATTCTATCATGTTATGGTCGCTCATCCCCAAGGGGTCTCGTGCAGCCAGATTGGCAATAATTCCGTTCTTATTACACAGTACCCAGTCTAAGATGGCCTGCTCTCTAGTTGGTGCCTCCACATATTGGTCAAGAAAACCATCCCGTACACACTCCAGGAATTCCTCCTCTACGGCATTGTGGCTAATTTGATTTTCCCAATCTATGTGAAGATAAAAATCACCCATGATCACCGATATTCCCTTGTTACATGCATCTCTAATTTCTTGTTTAATGCCATTCCCAACCTCACCACTGCAGTTTGGGGGTCTATATATGACACCCACTAATGTTTTTTGTCCCTTGGCATTTCTCAACTCTACCCATACAGATTCCACATTGTCGGAGTTAATATCCTTTCTCACTATTGTGTTAATTTCCTCTTTAACCAGCAGGGCCACACCACCAACTTTTCTTTTATGCCTGTCCTTCCTAAATACTGAAAACCCTGGGACATTCAGTTGCCATCCCTGTTCACCCTGCAGCCATGTCTCTGTAATCCCAATTATATCGTCCCATTTATATCTATCTGCGCGATTAGTTCATCCACTTTATTGCAAATGCTCCGTGCATTAAGGCACAGAGCCTTTAAGTTTGTCTTTTTCACAATGTTTGTCTTGCTCCCAATATTTTTCTCAGTACGAAGTCTTACAACACCAGGTTAAAGTCCAACAGGTTTGTTTCGATGTCACTAGCTTTTGGAGCGCTGCTCCTTCCTCAGGTGAATGAAGAGGTCTGTGCCAGAAACATACATATAGACAGATTCAAAGATGCCAGGCAATGCTTGGAATGCGAGCATTAGCAGGTGATTAAATCTTTACAGATCCAGAGATAGGGTGACCCCAGGTTAAAGAGGTGTGAATTGTGTCAAGCCAGGACAGTTGGTAGGATTTTGCAGGCCAGATGGTGGGGGATGAATGTAATGCGACATGAATCCCAGGTCCCGGTTGAGGCCGCACTCATGTGTGCGGAACTTGGCTTTAAGCTTCTGCTTATTTTTCTCCACTGCCCTGTTTGAATTTAGCCCTTGGTTTCTCCACCTATCACTTTTCTTATTCACTTTTTTCTATCTTTTGCTTTTGTCCTTGCTCCCTCTTCCTCTGACTCCTTGCATTGATTCACATCCCCGTGGCATAGTAGTTTAACCCCTCCCCAACCGCTCCCGCAAATAGCCCCCCTAGGCCATCAGCTCCAGTCCTGCCCAGGTGTAACCCGTCCAGTTTGTAAGCAAGGCGCTTGCCATCCTATTGTCGATGATTGCAACAGCATCATGACCTTGACGATAGATGACACCTTTCTCCCTAGATGAAGCCTCCCACCCGAATATATCCACCTGCCTCATCCAAACTGTTGTGATGGCAACCAGGCTCTTACTACCAGGCCGCACCTGGATATGTCTCCCTGTTCCTCTGACCCTTTGAACATCTTGCCTTCTTCCCACTCCCTGACCTCCCCTTTCAAATCTTCATTCTCTAAAATTCATCAAATTGCTGAGGTGATTTTGTCACTGCCTTCCTACCTCAATCTCTGTGCCAAATTATTATTCATCCTTGGAGGTTTCAATATCCATCTCAGCTCATCGTGTTCTCTCTCCACTTAGTTCACTGACTTCTTTGTCCTTCCATATGAATACACCTGACTTCTTCCGTCCTTCCATAGGAATACACCTGCTACATCCATGCTCATATCGACGACCGTGATGCCTCATGTGGCCAGGCTCCTCCTACCTGCTGCGTCGATCACAGATGACGCCAACTATTTGCCACGACAAACTTTCTTCTTGGGACCCTCCCCCGAGCCTCGTATTCAACTCCAATAATTGCGAGGGTCTACTGGATTTCTTTGTCACTAAGGTTCAGGCCATCTGACCAGCTGCCTCTGTTGCTCCTTCCTTCTGCTTGGATTATCAGATCAAACTTCCGCCAATGCGCCCCACACCAGCCACCACCACTACCCCTCTACCCAGCCCCTAAACTGGCAGCTTTCCCCAGTTTCCTCATTCCCTCTCCAAGCTCGTCTTATCCATGAGGTTCACCTCCTGCTCCCTTAATCCTCTTCCCTCTAAACTGCTGGCCACACACCTTTCTGTCCTAGTTCCCTTGTTAGTTGAGATTGTTAATGGCGCTCTCTCCTCAGATACTATGTCCCTCCGCCTTCAAATCTGCCAGGATTGCCCATCCCCACAAAAGCGAATACCCTCGACCCGTCTATTCTTGCAATCTACCATCCCATCTCCAAACTCCCTTTCCTCTACAAAGTCTGTGAACAATTAATTGCTTACCGAGTGTGTGTCTACCTTGCCCAGAATTCCATGTTTGAATCCCTCAAATCAGATCTCTGCCCTCCCACTGACATGTCCCTTATCATCATAGAATTTACAGTACAGGAGGCCATTCGGCCCATCGAGTCTGCACCGGCTCTTGGAAAGAGCACCCTACCCAAAGTCACAGATGATGTCCTATGTGACTATGATCACATCTGTGATGAATGTAGGAATTTCAGATAATATTATATATTCTGTATGTGGTGCAGTAAGGGTTAAACTCCTGGGTTGGTGTGTGTGTGTGTGAATGCTGCAGTCATGTTTAAAGAAAAACCTGGTTTGCAAGACAGCTAGGCTTTTTGAGAGCCAGAAGTGCAATCAAAGCATCATAAAAGTTTGGGCTGATGAATTGTTGTTCATATTAAGAGGATTCCCTGCAGAGTAGTTCATTGTGTTCAGTTTAGGAAGATGTGTAGTTAATGGGAGGAGCCATCAGGGGTTGAAGCAATCAGGTGTTGAGATTCAGTTTTAGTTTGTGGCTGGAAGGCGAGCTGATACATTTCTGATGAAACACAGCCAGAGATTCTGCATGGTTCTGACGGGGTTCAGGTCTATCCCAAAATACATCTCAGTACAGCAAGTATTCCCGAGTGCCAGCTGCATTCAAAAATGGATTGGGATCTGAGATGGTTTTGGCTGTTTGAGTGGAAGTAAAGATAGCAGTTAAGGATTATTGTCTCACTGTACTGACCAGCATTGTTTAAGCCGGTAGTTGTGTTATGTTAAAGATATTTTAATAATGTGGTCGTAATAAAGTTTGTTTTAACATACCATATACCTATTTTGCGTGAAATTACTCCCGGAGCGAGGGATCATCTCCTCACAGCCTTACAAAATGAAAATAAAATATTGGGGTTTCCAACCAGTATCCTAACTGTTAGGGTACAGAACCTCCAGGACAGGAACTGTGCTGGCTGGGTGCGGTAGGGGAGGGGGGGGGGGTTCACGTTCATTCTTAAATTGAATAATTGCCTGTCTTTCATTTCAGGGGAGACGTGTCGGAGTTTTATCGATTTGACCCCCATCACACAACAAGGTGAGAGGGCATTGGTTCATCAGGGTGAGCTGTGGATTGGAGGGATAGAGATGGGATGGGGAGGGGATGGGGGTGGAGGTGATAGTGAGGTTGGGGATGTGGGAGGGGTGAAGTCAGTTGGGAGGGGTGAAGTCGGTAATGGTGGAGGGAGGATGAGGAGAGGGTGGCACGGTGGTTAGCACTGCTGCCTCACAGTGCCAGGAACCCGGGTTCGATTCTGGCCTTGGGTGATTGTGCGGGGTTTTGCACATTCTCCCCGTGTCTGTGTGGGGATTTGCCACGCTAAATTTCCCCTTAGGGTAGGGTTGCAGGAATAGGGCGGGGGATTGTGCATAGGTAGGGTGGTCTTTCGAAGGGTCGGTGCAGATTCGATGGGCCGAATGGCCTCCTTCTGCAGTGTCGGGATTCTGCAACTCGAGGAGGGCGTGTGAGCTGCAAAATGGGTCAGGAGGGAGGGTGAGGGGGTTAATAATGGGAGAGGCGAATTCCTGGTGATGGAACTTATTTTAAATCAGAGGTTATGCACATGCCTATTCAGAGTCGGCCTTCCCTCACTGATTCTGTCTCCGACTCTACCTGTAGAGGGACCTTCTCCCCGTGTCTGCGAGAGTTCCCTCCGGCTGCTCCGATTTCCTTCCACAGTCCAAAGATGTGTAGGTTAGGTGGATTGGCCATGATAAATTGCCTGTAGTATCCAAAGGTTGGGTATGGTTACAGAGATAGGGTCCAGGTAGGTGCAAACCCAGTGGGCCGAATGGCCTCCTTCTGCAGTGGAGGGATTTGATGATTCCATCTGCTTTGGACCTTTTGGCCCAACGTGCTGTGCCGGCCTTCAAGCACCTATCCATTCGAATCCCATTTTTCAGCACTTGGTTTGTAACCTTGTTTGCTCTGGTGTTTCAAGTGCTCATCGATATCTCACTCAGTCTCTCTCTCTCTTCTTTCACTGCCTTACCGTTTGTGATCGTTCAATATTAATCTGGAGGTTTGTGTCCGTCTCATGGACGGGGCATGGACAGAGTGAATAGTCAGAGGCTTTTTCCCAGGGTGGAAGAGTCAATTCCTCAGGGACAAAGGTTTAAGGAGCGAGGGGGAAAGTTTAGAGGGGAAACGAGGGGAGTTTTTTTTTTTACACAGAGAGTAGTGGGTGCCTGGAACTCGCTGCCGGAGGAGGTGGTGGAAGCAGCGACGATAGTGACGTTTAAGGGGCATCTTGACAAATACATGAATAGGATAGGAATAGAGGGATACGGACCCCGAAAGTGTAGAAGGTTTTAGGTTAGACGGGCAGCATGGTCGGCACAGGTTGAGGGCCGAAGGGCCTATTCCTGTGCTGTACTGTTCTTTGTTCATTACTTTTCAGTCATTCTCTCTCTGCCCTTCGGTTCCTCTATTTTTCTCTTTTATTCTCACTCTCTGGCTTAGTGCTTCTATCCGTTTCTCACGGTCTCTGTCTGCTGCTCTTCAGCTCATATCCTTCTCCGTGTCTCCGTTTATCTTCCTTCTTTCCCTCTGTGTCTCCTGTCCTGTTTCTCTGTCATTCTCCCTCGAGCTCCAATTCATTCTTTGTCATCCTATCTCTGGTTACAGTTCTCTGCGCTCTCTTCCTTCATGTCTTCTGTCTGTTCCCCTTTTAAAACATTTATTATTCTCCTCTACAATCTGATAGTAAGAGTGTCCATAGCCCCCTTAATCCTCGCCTTCTCTCCTGTGGGACAGGTATCCTGTGGCTTTCGTTGGTCTCTGAAGTTCTCTACATTGTCTTGCTCTCCATTAGTTTCTTGCTCATGGGGTTAGATGTGTGTTTCTCGGGAAACCCCACCTATGGACTCAAACTCAATGCGTTTGCAGCCATTTTCTCTGTCTTGTCAGGTACGTGAGTGTCTTAAACCACTGGACTGTCCACAGGTGAGATACAGATTAAATCTCCCTCTACACTGTCCCCATCAAACACTCCCAGGACAGGTACAGCATGGCGTTAGATACAGATTAAATCTCCCTCTACACTGTCCCCATCAAACACTCCCAGGACAGGTACAGCATGGGGTTAGATACAGAGTAAAGCTCCCTCTACACTGTCCCCATCAAACACTCCCAGGACAGGTACAGCACGGGGTTAGGTACAGAGTAAAGCTCCCTCTACACTGTCCCCATCAAACACTCCCAGGGCAGGTACAACACGGGGTTAGATACAGAGTAAAGCTCCCTCTACACTGTCCCCAACAAACACTCCCAGGGCAGGTACAACACGGGGTTAGATACAGAGTAAAGCTCCCTCTACACTATCCCCATCAAACACTCCCAGGCCAGGTACAGCCCAGGGTTAGATACAGAGTAAAGCTCCCTCTACACTGTCCCCAACAAACACTCCCAGGACAGGTACAGCACAGGGTTAGATACATTATAAAGCTCCCTCTACACTGTCCCCAACAAACACTCCCAGGACAGGTACAACACGGGGTTAGATACAGAGTAAAGCTCCCTCTACACTGTCCCCAACAAACACTCCCAGGGCAGGTACAACACGGGGTTAGATACAGAGTAAAGCTCCCTCGACACTATCCCCATCAAACACTCCCAGGCCAGGTACAGCCCAGGGTTAGATACAGAGTAAAGCTCCCTCTACACTCTCCCCATCAAACACTCCCAGGACAGGTACAGCACGGGGATAGATACAGAGTAAAGCTCCCTCTACACTGTCCCCAACAAACACTCCCAGGACAGGTACAGCACAGGGTTAGATACATTATAAAGCTCCCTCTACACTACACTCCCAGGACAGGTAGAGCATGGGGTTAGAGAGTGATGCATCCTCTACACTGTCCCCATAAAATACATCTGGGAACATCTTCTAAGTACTGACACCTCACTCCCACCCAACAAGGAATCTCAGTAAATATTGATACATGCTATAAATATCGATACACTCCTGTTGATCCTATTCTGTGAGTTTGCATGTTGATGACTGCGTCTGTGAGACTGAGCATGCGTGTGTGTGAAACTGTGCTTAGTGTTTGTGTGTTTACATGTGCATGTCTGTGTGTGACTGTGTGTATGACTACTTCAATTTGTGAGTGTGTCCAAGTATGTGTTAGTCTGTACCCTTGTGGAGGTCAGCGTGTGTGTTAGCGTGATTCTGTGTTTTGAATCATTTCTGCAGGAGTGAGAGTTTATGACAGTATCAATATGTGAGTGTGGGAGAGTGCAGTGTGTTTGTGTGCATGTGTGTCAGAGTGCTCACTGTGTGCCAATGTGTGTTAGTGCAGTGTCAGTGTGTGTTAGTGCAGTGTGAGTGTGTTAATGCAGAGTAAGTGTTTGTGCAGTGTGAGTGTGTGTTAGTGCAGTGTGTGTGAAAATGAAAATCGCTTATTGTCACAAGTAGGCTTCAAATGAAGTTACTGTGAAAAGCCCCTAGTCACCACATTCCGGCGCCTGTTCGGGGAGGCTGTTACGGGAATTGGACCGTGCTGCTGGCCTGCCTTGGTCTGCTTTCAAAGCCAGCGATTTAGCCCTGTGCTAAACAGCCCCCTGTGTTCATGCAGTGCGTGTGTTAGTGCAGTGTGTGTCAGTGTGGAAGAGTGCAGTGTGTGTGTTAGTGCAGTGTGTGTGTGTTAGTGCAGTGTGTGTGTGTTAGTGCAGTGCGTGTGTTAGTGCAGTGTGTGTGTCAGTGTGGAAGAGTGGTGTGTGTGGTAGTGCAGTGAGAGTGTGTTAGTGCAGTGTGAGTGTGTGTTAGTGCAGTGTGAGTGTGAGTGTTTAGTGCAGTGTGAGTGTTTAGTGCAGTGTGAGTGTTTAGTGCAGTGTGTGTGTTAGTGCAGTGAGAGTGTGTTAGTGCAGTGTGTGTGTGTTAGTGCAGTGTGAATGTGTGTTAGTGCAGTGAGTGTGTTAGTGCAGTGAGTGTGTTAGTGCAGTGAGAGTGCGTCTGTTAGTGCAGTGTGAGTACGTGTGTTAGTGCAGTGTGCGTGTGTTAGTGCAGTGTGAGTACATGTGTTAGTGCAGTGTGAGTGTGTGTTAGTGCAGTGTGAGTGTGTGTTAGTGCAGTGTGTGTTAGTGCAGTGTGTGTGTGTTAGTGCAGTGTGTGTGTGTTAGTGCAGTGTGTGTTAGTGCAGTGTGTGTGCTTTAGTGCAGTGTGTGTGTCAGTGTGAGAGAGTGCAGTGTGAATGTGTGAGTGCAGTGAGTGTGTTAGTGCAGTGTGAGTGCTTTAGTGCAGTGTGTGTGTCAGTGTGGGAGAGTGCAGTGTGTGTGTGTATTAGTGCAGTATGTGTGTGTTAGTGCAGTATGTGTGTGTTAGTGCAGTATGTGTGTGTTAGTGCAGTATGTGTGTGTTAGTGCAGTGCGTGTGTGTGTTAGTGCAGTGTGTGTTAGTGCAGTGTGTGTTAGTGCAGTGTGAATCTGTTAGTGCAGTGTGGGGGAGTGCAGTGAGTGTGTTAGTGCAGTGTGAGTGTGTTAGTGCAGTGTGAGTGTGTTAGTGCAGTGTGAGTGTGTGTTAGTGCAGTGTGAGTGTGTGTTAGTGCAGTGTGTGTTAGTGCAGTGTGAATCTGTTAGTGCAGTGTGGGGGAGTGCAGTGAGTGTGTTAGTGCAGTGTGAGTGTGTTAGTGCAGTGTGAGTGTGTGTTAGTGCAGTGTGAGTGTGTGTTAGTGCAGTGTGAGTGCGTTAGTGCAGTGTGAATGTGTGTTAGTGCAGTGTGAATGTGTGTTAGTGCAGTGTGAATGTGTGTTAGTGCAGTGTGTGTGTGTTAGTGCAGTGTGAGTGTGTTAGTGCAGTGTGAGTGTGTGTTAGTGCAGTGTGAGTGTTTAGTGCAGTGTGTGTGTGTTAGTGCAGTGTGAGTGTGTGTTAGTGCAGTGGGCGTGGGAGAGTGCAGTGTGCGTGTGTTAGTGCAGTGTGTGTGTGTTAGTGCAGTGTGTGTGTTAGTGCAGTGTGAGTGTGTTAGTGCAGTGTGTGTGTGTTAGTGCAGTGTGCATGGGAGAGTGCAGTGTGTGTGTGTTAGTGCAGTGTGAGTGTTTAGTGCAGTGAGTGTTTAGTGCAGCATGAGTGCGTTAGTGCAGTGTGTGTGTGCAGTGTGAGTGTGTGTTAGTGCAGCGTGAGTGTGTGTTAGTGCAGTGTGAGTGTGTGTTAGTGCAGTGTGAATGTGTGCTAGTGCAGTGTGAGTGTGTGTTAGTGCAGTGTGAGTGTTTAGTGCAGTGTGAGTGTTTAGTGCAGTGTGAGTGTTTAGTGCAGTGAGTGTTTAGTGCAGTGTGTGTGTGCAGCGTGAGTGTGTGTTAGTGCAGCGTGAGTGTGTGTTAGTGCAGTGTGAGTGTTTAGTGCAGTGTGTGTGTGTTAGTGCAGTGTGAGTGTGTGTTAGTGCAGTGGGCGTGGGAGAGTGCAGTGTGCGTGTGTTAGTGCAGTGTGTGTGTGTTAGTGCAGTGTGTGTGTTAGTGCAGTGTGAGTGTGTTAGTGCAGTGTGTGTGTGTTAGTGCAGTGTGCATGGGAGAGTGCAGTGTGTGTGTGTTAGTGCAGTGTGAGTGTTTAGTGCAGTGAGTGTTTAGTGCAGCATGAGTGCGTTAGTGCAGTGTGTGTGTGCAGTGTGAGTGTGTGTTAGTGCAGCGTGAGTGTGTGTTAGTGCAGTGTGAGTGTGTGTTAGTGCAGTGTGAATGTGTGCTAGTGCAGTGTGAGTGTGTGTTAGTGCAGTGTGAGTGTTTAGTGCAGTGTGAGTGTTTAGTGCAGTGAGTGTTTAGTGCAGCATGAGTGCGTTAGTGCAGTGTGTGTGTGCAGCGTGAGTGTGTGTTAGTGCAGCGTGAGTGTGTGTTAGTGCAGTGTGAATGTGTGCTAGTGCAGTGTGAGTGTGTGTTAGTGCAGTGTGAGTGTTTAGTGCAGTGTGTGTGTTAGTGCAGTATGAGTGTTTAGTGCAGTGTGTGTGTTAGTGCAGTGTGAGTGTGTTAGTGCAGTGTGTGTGTTAGTGCAGTGTGTGTGTGTTAGTGCAGTGTGAGTGTTAGTGCAGTGTGAGTGTGTTAGTGCAGTGTGTGTGTGTTAGTGCAGTGTGTGTGTGTTAGTGCAGTGTGTGTGTTAGTGCAGTGTGTGTGTTAGTGCAGTGTGCGTGGGAGAGTGCAGTGTGTGTGTGTTAGTGCAGTGTGTGTGTGTTAGTGCAGTGTGAGTGTTTAGTGCAGTGTGAGTGCGTTAGTGCAGCATGAGTGCGTTAGTGCAGTGTGTGTGTGTGTGCAGTGAGAGTGTGTGTTAGTGCAGTGTGAGTGTGTGTTAGTGCAGTGTGAGTGTTTGTTAGTGCAGTGTGAGTGTTTAGTGCAGTGTGAGTGTTTAGTGCAGTGTGAGTGTTTAGTGCAGTGTGAGTGTGTGTTAGTGCAGTGTGAGTGTTTAGTGCAGTGTGTGTGTTAGTGCAGTGTGTGTGTTAGTGCAGTGTGTGTGTTAGTGCAGTGTGTGTGTTAGTGCAGTGTGTGTGTGTTAGTGCAGTGTGTGTGTGTTAGTGCAGTGTGTGTTAGTGCAGTGTGAGTGTTAGTGCAGTGTGAGTGTGTTAGTGCAGTGTGTGTGTGTTAGTGCAGTGTGAGTGTTAGTGCAGTGTGTGTGTGTTAGTGCAGTGTGTGTGTGTTAGTGCAGTGTGAATATGTGTTAGTGCAGTGTGAATATGTGTTAGTGTAGTGTGTGTGTGTTAGTGCAGTGTGAATATGTGTTAGTGCAGTGTGTGTGTTAGTGCAGTGTGAGTGTTAGTGCAGTGTGAGTGTTAGTGCAGTGTGTGTGTGTTAGTGCAGTGTGTGTGTGTTAGTGCAGTGTGTGTGTGTTAGTGCAGTGTGAATATGTGTTAGTGCAGTGTGTGTTAGTACAGTGTGAGTGTGTGTTAGTGCAGTGTGAGTGTGTTAGTGCAGTGTGTGTGTTAGTGCAGTGTGTGTGTTAGTGCAGTGTGTGTGTTAGTGCAGTGTGAGTGTTAGTGCAGTGTGTTAGTGCAGTGTGTTAGTGCAGTATGTGTGTGTTAGTGCAATGTGTGTGTTAGTGCAGTGTGTGTGTTAGTGCAGTGTGTGTGTTTTAGTGCAGTGTGTGTGTGTGTGTGTTAGTGCAGTGTGAGTGTTAGTGCAGTGGGTGTGTGTTAGTGCAGTGTGTGTGTGTGTGTTAGTGCAGTGTGAGTGTGTGTTAGTGCAGTGTGAGTGTTAGTGCAGTGTGTGTGTATGTTAGTGCAGTGTGTGTGTTAGTGCAGTGTGAATGTGTGTTAGTGCAGTGTGTGTGTGTTAGTGCAGTGTGAGTGTGTGTTAGTGCAGTGTGTGTGTTAGTGCAGTGTGTGTGTGTTAGTGCAGTGTGTGTGTGTTAGTGCAGTGTGAGTGTGTGTTAGTGCAGTGTGAGTGTGTTAGTGCAGTGTGTGTGTTAGTGCAGTGTGAGTGTTAGTGCAGTGTGTGTGTTAGTGCAGTGTGAGTGTTTAGTGCAGTGTGAGTGTGTTAGTGCAGTGTGAGTGTGTTAGTGCAGTGTGAGTGTGTGTTAGTGCAGTGTGAGTGTTTAGTGCAGTGTGTGTGTTAGTGCAGTGTGAGTGTGTTAGTGCAGTGTGTGTGTTAGTGCAGTGTGTGTGTTAGTGCAGTGTGTGTGTGTTAGTGCAGTGTGAGTGTTAGTGCAGTGTGTTAGTGCAGTGTGAGTGTGTTAGTGCAGTGAGTGTTAGTGCAGTGTGTGTGTTAGTGCAGTGTGTGTGTGTTAGTGCAGTGTGTGTGTATATTAGTGCAGTGTGTGTTAGTGCAGTGTGAGTGCGTGTTAGTGCAGTGTGAATGTGTGTTAGTGCAGTGTGTGTGTGTTAGTGCAGTGTGTGTGTTAATGCAGTGTGTGTGTGTTAGTGCAGTGTGAACGTGTGTTAGTGCAGTGTGAGTGTGTGTTAGTGCAGTGTGTGTTAGTGCAGTGTGAGTGTGTGTTAGTGCAGTGTGTGTTAGTGCAGTGTGTGTGTTAGTGCAGTGTGAATGTGTGTTAGTGCAGTGTGTGTGTGTTAGTGCAGTGTGTGTGTGTTAGTGCAGTGTGTGTGTGTTAGTGCAGTGTGTGTGTGTGTGTGTGTTAGTGCAGTGTGTGCGTGTTAGTGCAGTGTGTGTGTGTTAGTGCAGTGTGAATGTGTGTTAGTGCAGTGTGTGTGTGTTAGTGCAGTGTGAATGTGTGTTAGTGCAGTGTGAGTGTGTGTTAGTGCAGTGTGAGTGTGTGTTAGTGCAGTGTGAGTGCGTTAGTGCAGTGTGAATGTGTGTTAGTGCAGTGTGAGTGTGTGTTAGTGCAGTGTGAATGTGTGTTAGTGCAGTGTGAATGTGTGTTAGTGCAGTGTGTGTGTGTTAGTGCAGTGTGAGTGTGTTAGTGCAGTGTGAGTGTGTGTTAGTGCAGTGTGAGTGTTTAGTGCAGTGTGTGTGTGTTAGTGCAGTGTGAGTGTGTGTTAGTGCAGTGGGCGTGGGAGAGTGCAGTGTGCGTGTGTTAGTGCAGTGTGAGTGTGTTAGTGCAGTGTGTGTGTGTTAGTGCAGTGTGCGTGGGAGAGTGCAGTGTGTGTGTTAGTGCAGTGTGTGTGTGTTAGTGCAGTGTGAGTGTTAGTGCAGTGTGAGTGTGTTAGTGCAGTGAGTGTTAGTGCAGTGTGTGTGTTAGTGCAGTGTGTGTGTGTGTGTGTTAGTGCAGTGTGTGTGTATATTAGTGCAGTGTGTGTTAGTGCAGTGTGAGTGCGTGTTAGTGCAGTGTGAATGTGTGTTAGTGCAGTGTGTGTGTGTTAGTGCAGTGTGTGTGTTAATGCAGTGTGTGTGTGTTAGTGCAGTGTGAACGTGTGTTAGTGCAGTGTGAGTGTGTGTTAGTGCAGTGTGAGTGTGTGTTAGTGCAGTGTGAGTGTGTGTTAGTGCAGTGTGTGTTAGTGCAGTGTGTGTGTTAGTGCAGTGTGAATGTGTGTTAGTGCAGTGTGTGTGTGTTAGTGCAGTGTGTGTGTGTTAGTGCAGTGTGTGTGTGTGTGTGTGTGTTAGTGCAGTGTGTGTGTGTTAGTGCAGTGTGTGTGTGTGTGTGTTAGTGCAGTGTGTGTGTGTTAGTGCAGTGTGAATGTGTGTTAGTGCAGTGTGTGTGTGTTAGTGCAGTGTGTGTGTGTGTGTGTTAGTGCAGTGTGTGTGTGTTAGTGCAGTGTGAATGTGTGTTAGTGCAGTGTGTGTGTGTTAGTGCAGTGTGAGTTGTAGTCAATAAATAGGAGTCTAATGTAGGAGTCCTTGTTTTCGAGATGCTCTAGGGATGAGTGTAGGGCCAGGGAAATTGTGTCTGATGTGGACCGGTTGCAGCGGTATGCGAATTGCTGTGGATCAAGGCGTTCTGGGAGTATGGAGGTGATGCGCTTCATGATCAACCTCTCGAAGCACTTCATTACGACTGAAGTCAGGGCCACTGGTTGGTAGTCATTGAGGCACGTTGCCTGGTTCTTCTTTGGTACCGGTATGATGGTGGTCTTCTTGAAGCAGGCGGGGACCTCGGAGTGGAGTAGGGACAGGTTAAAGATGTCCGCGAACACCTCTGCCAGCTGGTCCGCGCAGGCTCTGCGTGCACGACCAGGGATCCCGTCCGGGCCCGTCGCCTTCCGAGGGTTCACTTTCAGGAAGGCCAATCTGACTTCGGAAGCTGTGATGGTGGGAATGGGTGAGTTATGGGCTGCTGGGGCACTCGCCAGCGGATTGTTGGTTAACAGCGGGATTGTTGGTTAGTGCAGTGTGCGTGTGTTAGTGCAGTGTGAGTGTGTGTTAGTGCAGTGTGTGTTAGTGCAGTGTGAGTATGTGTTAATGCAGTGTGTGTGCGTGTGTTAGTGGTGTGTGTTAGTGCAGTGTGAGTGTGTGTTAGTGCAGTGTGCGTGTGTTAGTGCAGTGTGTGTGTGTTAGTGCAGTGTGTGTGTTAGTGCAGTGTGTGTGTTAGTGGTGTGTTAGTGCAGTGTGAGTACGTGTGTGTGTTAGTGCGTGTTAGTGCAGTGTGAATGTGTTAGTGCAGTATGTGTGTGTGCCAGTGCAGTGTGTGTGTGTGTCAGTGCAGTGTGTGTGTGTGTTAGTGCAGTGTGAGTGCGTGTGTTAGTGCAGTGTGAGTGCGTGTGTTAGTGCAGTGTGCGTGTTAGTGCAGTGTGAGTTAGTGCAGTGTGAGTGTGTGTTAGTGCAGTGTGTGTGTGTTAGTGCAGGGAGTGTGTGTTAGTGCAGTGCGAGTGTGTTAGTGCAGTGTGTGCGTTAGTGCAGTGTGTGTGTGTTAGTGCAGTGTGTGTGTGTGTTAGTGCAGTGTGAGTGTGTTAGTGCAGTGTGTGTGTTAGTGCAGTGTGTGTGTTAGTGCAGTGTGTGTTAGTGCAGTGTGTGTGTTAGTGCAGGGAGTGTGTTAGTGCAGTGTGAGTGTGTTAGTGCAGTGTGTTAGTGCAGTGTGTGTGTTAGTGCAGTGTGTGTGTGTGTTAGTGCAGTGTGAGTGTGTTATTGCAGTGTGTGTGTTAGTGCAGTGTGTGTTAGTGCAGTGTGTGTGTTAGTGCAGTGTGTGTGTGTTAGTGCAGTGTGTGTGTGTTAGTGCAGCGTGAATGTGTGTTAGTGCAGTGTGTGTGTTAGTGCAGTGTGTGTGTTAGTGCAGTGTGTGTTAGTGCAATGTGAGTGTGTGTTAGTGCAGTGTATGTGTTAGTGCAGTGTGTGTGTGTTAGTGCAGTGTGTGTGAGTGTTAGTGCAGTGTGAGTGTGTGTTAGTGCAGTGTGTGTTAGTGCAGTGTCAGTGTAATGTTACTCCTTTATTCTCAGGCCTGCTGGGGATGGTTGCCCATATGATGTACACACAGGTTTTCCAAGTGACAGCAAGTCAAGGGCCAGAGGACTGGAGACCCCATCGCTGGGACTTTGGCTGGTCCTTCTAGTGAGTAGATCATCTGACCGGGAAGTGGGGGGAACATTTGATTATTTATTGGCGGTGAGCACGCACTCGTTGTACTGTCGCTAACCTCTGGCTGTTTTGCAGCTTGGCTTGGGTCTCCTTCACATTCTGCATGGCGTCCTCCGTCACTGCTCTCAACATCTACACCAAGACAGTGCTTGAATTTCACCAGTCGCAGAAAATCTACAAACATAGCTTGAAGCGGGGGCCCGACGAGCTGTACTATTTCCCAGGCCATTGCAGCTCAGCTGAAGTCTTTTCCCATCCGGCTCCGAACCTCCTGATGGGCAGGTCGCCGGCGGGCGAACCCGATCTCGCCGAGCCCCTGGGGGATGAACATTGCTAATGCACGATGGAGTCTGCGCCTGTTCACCTCGACCCACTTCCTGTTTGATGTGATGTACTTTCCCTCAGAAACACTGTCAATGTAAAACCGTTTTCCACTAAAGAACCCGAGCTGTGGGCACAGCGATTGCTCCTGGAGTTTGGTGTTGTGATCCATCCATTTCATCAGAGTCAGTGAGATGTGGATGACCAGCAGATTTTAAAAATAAATAAATTTAGAGTACCCAATTCATTATTTTCCAACTAAGGGGCAATTTAGCGCGGCCAATCCACCCACCCTGCACATCTTTGGGTTGTGGGGGCGAAACCCACGCAGACACGGGGAGAACGTGCAAACTCCACACGGACAGGGACCCAGAGCCGGGATCGAACCCGGGACCTCGGCGCCGTGAGGCCGCAGTGCTAACCACTGCGCCGCCGTGCCGTCCCAATTCGGATTGATTTTGATGTTTGTTTTTTTAAAAACTCGATCGTGGGATGTGGGCGCCAGCATTTATTGGCCATCGCTGAGGGCATTTTTACGGGTCGACCGCATTGCTGTGGTTCTGGAGTCACATGTAGGCCAGATTGGGTAAGGGTGGCAGATTTCCTTCCCTAAAGGACATTAGTGAAGCAGATGGGCTTTTAACGACAATTAGTTTCCTGGCCATCATTCAACTTTTTAATACCAGATATTTTATTAAATTCTAATTTCATCATCTGCCATGAGGTGAGGGGGGGGGGATTCGAACCTGGGTCCTTAGAGCTTCTGGGTGGCTAGTCCCGCAATATACCACTACACCACCATCTCCAGAATGTTTTGAAAATTCATTTACAGGCGGTGGTTAGCACTGCTGCCTCATGGCGCCAAGGGCCCGGGTTCGATCGCAGCCCTGGGTCACTGTCTGAGTGGAGTTTGCACATTCTCCCCGTGGGCCAACCCAAAAGGTGTGCAGCGCATGCAGATTCATCACACTAAATAGCTCCTTCATTGGAAAAAGGTTCAAAACATATTTTAAAATATTAAATTCATTTGTGGGGTGCGAGCATCGCTGGTTAGGGCAGCAATTATTGCCCATCGGAAGGTGGTGCTGAGCTGCCTTCTTGAGCCGCGGCAGTCCCCGAGGTGTAGGTACACCCACTGTGCTGTTAGGGAGGGAGTTCCAGGACTTTGACCCAGCGACAGTGAAGGAACGGCCGATATATTTCCAAGTCGGGACGGTGAGTGACTTGGAGGGGAACCTCCAGGTGGGGGGGGGGGGGGGGGGGGGGGGGTCCCAGGTATCTGCTGCTCTTGTCCTTCTAGATGGGGGAGGTCATGGGTTTGGAAGGTGCTGTCCAAGGAACCTTGGCGAGTTACTGCAGTGTATCTTGTAGATGGTACACACGGCTGCCACTGTGGAGGGCTGTATTGATTGATAAGGAATTGATTGGAAGCAGGGTGAAGCCCAAGGGCATCCTGTGGCATAGGAGTGGGGTGTGTCACCCACCCCTCACAACCATTTCTGGTGGCCCTCTTGTCACTAAAACCCATTACCAAACGACTGGTTCAATATTGTGAGCCAGACAGTGGGGGAAAAAATCAGTTAGCGCTGGAACGAACAAATGTTCAAATGGATTCATACAGGGAATGTGGATGGAAACATTGACGGGGTTAGGATGGGCAGTGAACCGGGTGTGAGAGGAGAGACTGCCAGAGAGGGAATTAAACAAGTGGGTAGAGAGTGCGAGGGAGGGACTGAACCACCTGTGGAGGATGGGTGCGTTTATTTCTCTTGTTCCAGGATAATATTTACTCCAACGGCCCCCTTAAAATTCAAAGTTGTTCAGAACGTGGGGTATTGAGGAAAGAAAGACAACGAAGAAAGGACAGAAGCCAAGACAATGCAGAAAGAGTGAGACGTGAAACGAAAGACGGAGAGAGAGAATAAATGTTGGAATGAGTGAGAGAATGAACACAAACTGGTTAAGAGGGGGATTATAAGTGACAGTCACCATAGTCCCAGATGACCATAGGCTGAGGGGAAGAACTGACTGGTGGTTTTTAAATAAAGTGCCCAATTCTCCCCCCCCCCAATTAAGGGGCGATTTAGCATGGCCAATCCACCGAGCCTGCACATCTTTGGGTTGTGGGGGTGAGACCCACGCAAACACGGGGAGAATGTGCAAACTGCACACGGGCAGTGACCCAGGGCCGGGATCGAACCTGGGATCTCGGCGCCGTGTGGCAACAGTGCTAACCACTACGCCACAGGAATGGTGGTGATTTGACGTGAGGGTCACCACGTGGCAGGTGAGGGGCAAGGTGGAGAAGGCGGGGCCTTCTCGAATAACCTCAGCCGGTACGGGAATTGAATCTGCGCTGCTGGCCTCGCCCAGCATCACAAACCAGCCGTCCAGCCCACTGAGCTAAACCGGGCCCCGGGTGTTTGGGGGGGGGGGGTATAGAGAACGAGACAGGGAAAGAATGACAGCCGGAGCAAGTGATGGAGAGAAGCAGTGAATGAGAAATGGATAGAGTGGGAGATTCGTAGAGCGAATGTGAGATTAATTGAAATCCTTGCTCTTTGAGAATTGTCAGTTGACTGACTGTCGACGAAGTCAGCAGTTTTATTAGACGGGAAGAAAAGAGGCTGGGTCTCCAGTGAGTATGCCCAGCACAAAGAGGTCTGTTTGAAACACAAGAGTGTCTTGTTGCCTGAAATATGAAACGTCAATGGCCTAGCCATTATCACTTTGCCCGTTGTACCATCAAGGAAGCTTCTCACGGGTCCTCACTGACAGAGAGGGTTTGAGAACAATTAAATCCAGGCTCCAGGCCGATGGTCCACAGGGGCTGATGGTCCACGGGATTTAAATGGATATTGGAAGGTGGATCAGCTCTGGGAACAGCCGTGTGACAGGTCAAACTGAATTCAATGAGTCGGGTTTCTCAAAGCAGCCTGTACACTGCAGGCTGCCAATCAGATAGTACGACAAACCGAATCAAAGCAGAAAAGCTGCCCACTCAGCTTCTGAATGGAACAGTTAACGTTTTAGCTGAAAACTCTCAATAGGAAGGAAGCAACTGACCGAAACAAAGAGGGGCAGAGAAATGAAATGAAATGAAAATCGCTTATTGTCACAAGTAGGCTTCAAATGAAGTTACTGTGAAAAGCCCCTAGTCGCCACATTCCGGCGCCTGTTCGGGGAGGCTGGTACGGGAATCGAACCGTGCTGCTGGCTTGCTTTGGTCTGCTTTCAAAGCCAGCGATTTAGCCCTGTGCTAAACAGCCCCGAACAACTAAACTAAAAATAAATAAATTTAGAGTACCCAATTCTTTTTTCCAATTAAGGGGCAACTTAGCGAGGCCAATCCACCCACCCTGCACATCTTTTTCGGTTGTGGGGGTGAGACCCACGCAGACACGGGGAGAATGTGCAAACTCCACACGGACAGTGACCCGGGGCCGGGATCGAACCTGCGCCCTTGGCGCCATGAGGCAGCAGTGCTAACCACTGTGCCACGCGATGCCCCGGGAGAAACAGGTTAATGGTAGACAGAAAGTTAGTGGGATCGCGGCCACTGAGTGAGGAACTAAAGAGTAACGGACAGAAACCAGGGGTGTGGGAACTAAACTGGAGTGCGCTTTCAAAGAGCTATCACAGGTGTGGTCGCCTCCTGTGCTGTACATTTCTATAATTCCACATCAAAGGGAAAAGGGACATGGGCAGGGACTACAGCAACTGGGTGGACTGAGGATGTGAGTGAGTGAGGATTGGAGTGAAGTAGTGGGGATTGGAGTGAGTGAGTGAGGATTGGAGTGAGTGAGGGAGTGGGGATTGGAGTGAGTGAGGTAGTGGGGATTGGAGTGAGTGAGGGAGTGAGGATCGGAGTGAGTGAGGTAGTGGGGATTGGAGTGAGTGAGGGAGTGAGGATTGGAGTGCATGAGGTAGTGGGGATTGGAGTGAGGATTGGAGTGAGGGAAGATCAGAGTGCATGAGGTAGCAAAGATGGGAATGAGGGAGTGAGTATTGGAGTGAGTGAGGATTGGAGTGAGGGAATGGAGATGTGAGGGAGTGAGGATTGGAGTGAGTGAGTGAGGGAGTGGGGATTGGAGTGAGGTAGTGGGGATTGGAGTGAGGATTGGAGTGAGGGAAGATCAGAGTGCATGAGGTAGTGAAGACAGGAATGAGGGAGTGAGTGTTGGAGTGTGGGAATGGAGATTGGAGTGAGTGAGGGAGTGGGGATTGAAGTGAGTGAGGGAGTGGGGATTGGAGTGAGTGAGGTAGCGGGGATTGGAGTGAGTGAGGTCGTGGGGATTGGAGTGAGTGAGGTCGTGGGGATTGGAGTGAGTGAGGTCGTGGGACTGGAGTGAGTGAGGATTGGAGTGAGTGAGGGAGTGGGGATTGGAGTGAGGGAGTGGGGATTGGAGTGAGGTAGTGGGGATTGGAGTAAGGATTGGAGTGAGGGAAGATCAGAGTGCATGAGGTAGTGAAGATTGGCATGAGGTAGTGATGATTGGAATGAGGGAGTGAGTATTGGAGTGAGTGTGGATTGGAGTGAGGGAATGGAGATGTGAGGGAGTGAGGATTGGAGTGAGTGAGAGAGTGAGGATTGGAGTGAGTGAGGGAGTGAGGATTGAGGTGAATGAGGGAGTGGGATTGGAGTGAGGGAGGGAGTGGGGATTGGAGTGAGGTAGTGGGGATTGGAGTAAGGATTGGAGTGAGGGAAGATCAGAGTGCATGAGGTAGTGAAGACGGGAATGAGGGAGTGAGTGTTGGAGTGTGGGAATGGAGATTGGAGTGAGTGAGGGAGTGGGGATTGAGGTGAGTGAGGGAGTGAGGATTGGAGTGAGTGAGAGAGTGAGGATTGGAGTGAGTGAGGATTGAGGTGAATGAGGGAGTGGGATTGGAGTGAGGGAGGGAGTGGGGATTGGAGTGAGGTAGTGGGGATTGGAGTAAGGATTGGAGTGAGGGAAGATCAGAGTGCATGAGGTAGTGAAGACGGGAATGAGGGAGTGAGTGTTGGCGTGTGGGAATGGAGATTGGAGTGAGGGAGTGGGGATTGAAGTGAGTGAGGGAGTGAGGATTGGAGTGAGTGAGAGAGTGAGGATTGGAGTGAGGATTGAGGTGAATGAGGGAGTGGGATTGGAGTGAGGGAGGGAGTGGGGATTGGAGTGAGGTAGTGGGGATTGGAGTAAGGATTGGAGTGAGGGAAGATCAGAGTGCATGAGGTACTGAAGACTGGAATGAGGGAGTGAGTATTGGAGTGAGTGAGTGAGGATTGGAGTGAGGGAATGGAGATTGGAGTGAGTGAGGGAGTGAGGATTGGAGTGAGTGAGGTAGCGGGGATTGGAGTGAGTGAGGTAGTGGGGATTGGAGTGAGGATTGGAGTGAGGGAAGATCAGAGTGCATGAGATAGTGAAGATTGGAATGAGGGAGTGAGTATTGGAGTGAGTGAGTATTGGAGTGAGGTAGTGGGGATTGGAGTGAGTGAGGGAGTGAGGATTGGAGTGAGGATTGGAGTGAGAGTGAGGATGGGAGTGAGGATTGGAGTGAGTGAGAGTGAGGATGTGAGTGAATGAGGATGTGAGTGAGTGAGGATTGGAGTGAAGTAGTGGGGATTAGAGTGAGTAAGGGAGTGAGGATTGAAGTGAGTGAGGGAGTGGGGATTGGAGTGAGCGAGGTAGTGGGGATTGGAGTGAGCGAGGGAGTGAGGATTGGAGTGAGCGAGGTAGTGGGGATTGGAGTGAGGATTGGAGTGAGGGTAGATCAGAGTGCATGATGTAGTGAAGATGGGAATGAGGGAGTGAGTATTGGAGTGAGTGAGTGAGGATTGGAGTGAGGGAATGGAGATGTGAGGGAGTGAGGATTGGAGTGAGTGAGGGAGTGGGGATTGGAGTGAGGGAGTGGGGATTGGAGTGAGGATTGGAGTGAGGGAAGATCAGAGTGCATGAGGTAGTGAAGATGGGAATGGGGGAGTGAGTGTTGGAGTGTGGGAATGGAGATTGGTGTGAGTGAGGGAGTGAGGATGGGAATGAGTGAGGGAGTGAGGATGGGAGCGAGTGAGGGAATGAGGATGGGAGTGAGGATGGGAGTGAGTGAGGGAGAGAGAATGGGAGTGAGTGAGCGAGTGAGTGAGGGAGTGAGAATGGGAGTGAGTGAGGATGGGAGTGAGTAAGGTAGTGAGAATTAGAGTGAGTGGGGATTGAAGTGAGGTAGTAGGGATCGGAGTGAGTGAGTGGGGATTGGAGTGAGTGGGGATTGGAGTGAGTGAGTGGGGATTGGAGTGAGTGAGTGGGGATTGGAGTGAGGTAGTGAGGATTGGGTTCAGAGAGGGAGTGTGGTTTGGAGTGAGCAAGGGAGTGGAGATTGCAATATAATGATTGTAAGAATATTTCTATTAATGTTGTAAAAGTTTACTCTTGCTGAGGGCAGCACGGTGGCGCAGTGGTTAGCACTGCTGCATCACGGTGCCGAGGACTGGGTTTGATCCCGGCCCTGGGTCACTGTCCGTGTGGAGTTTGCACATTCTCCCCGTGTCTGCGTGGGTCTCACCCCCACAACCCAAAGATGTGCAGGTTAGATGGATTGGCCACGCTAAGTTGCCCCTTAATTGGAAAAGAAAATGAATTGGGTACTCCAAATTTATAAAAAAGAAGAAAAAATATCCACTCTTGTCGCCGTGTTTCAGTTCTGCTTTTGTGCTAATTTTCTTATTCCAAATTCCTGTGTTAACATGAGGAATGTAGGATTTTAATACTGGATAAAAGCAAATTACTGCGGATGCTGGAATCTGAAACCAAAAAGAAAATGCTGGAAAATCTCAGCAGGTCTGGCAGCATCTGTAGGGGGAGAAAAGAGCGAACGTTTTGAGTCCAGATGACCCGGTGTCAAAGCTTTCAGATTTTCCAGCATTTTCCCTTTGGTTTTAATACTGGAGATGGAGTTTTGAGGGTGAATATCTGCTTCGAACAGGCGCTGCTGAAGACTGTTATTGTTGGCCAATCCCCCACTCCCGAGCAGAGCAGCAGAAATGAAATCAGTCCACATATCAACAGGATGTTACAGACTTAGCCCCGATTAACACAAACAGGTTATCAAGCACCGAGAAATAAAAATTAGCACACAATATACGAGTACGCTCAATGACATTTTACTTCCATAACTGATCACTTTTTGGTCACACGGCAGGAATGGAGGTAGCGGGTGTGGTTCTGAATTTACACACTATTCTTACGCAGATGGGTAAAACTGCAGACATTTTGGCACTGCTTGCACACAGCGAGCGCCCCCCTCATACCAATGATTGTCGGGGCAGTGCCCTCTTTCCTGTGTACAACTGTTCAAACAGCTGCTTGTTGGTACAGGTAATAATGAGCAGCAGTCTCAGATTAGAGTAGCCACACACTGGAGTGACAGGGAGATTATCCCAACGTGGGTTGCAACACTTTCAGGAAATATAGAATGAAGATGGGCAGCGCATGTACAGCATGGGGAATGAGGAGCCTCGTACGGGTAGGTTACACAGAGAACAGGCTTGGAGTGTGGACTGAACAAGCCCCCGTGTCCTGTGAACGCTCCATTCTAAGAGTAGGAATTTCCTCCTGCTCGTACTCTCTATGGAACAGAGAGGTTTCCAGCAAATCAGTCCCTTGTTACCTAGAGTTGATTTTGACTGGGGCGGGCAGGGAGGTGGGAAACATTTTTGGCCTGTTTTCTATGGCAGATGTAAACGGGACTGATCCACAGTCCAAAATTCCTACAGTAAAGGGCAGTTCATTTGGAATGACGATCACCATCAACATGCATTACAAAGGCAACGTAGCATCATAATCGTCAGCCTGACAATGTCCTGGTGACCTCGGAACCCGGGGGCAGGCACACTACTCAGCAATCTCCAATCAGAGGTCGCGTTGTGGGGAACGGTGGGTTAGCACTGCTGCCTCGCGGCGCCAAGAACCCGGGATCGATCCCCGGCGCCGTGTGGAGTTTGCACATTCTCCCCGTGTCTGCGTGGGTCTCATTCCCACAAACCCAAAGATGTGCAGGGTAGGCGCATTGGCCGCGCTAAATTGCCCCTTAATTGGTAAAAGAATTGGGCACTTTAAATTTAAAAAATTGTTGGCCTCATGTCCCAGGGTAGGCAACAGGTTGATGGCAAAATAAATACCGTTAACACAAATATTATATATTAAATATGTTTAAACTGCTTATACATACTGGTTTAGAGTAAATCTACTTTATCCATCTCGCGCACTGCTCCTAGTTTTTATGATCTTATATACATATAATCTATGTAACAACATTTTCTTTTGCGTTTTTAACATTCAAGTTTTTTGATTGATTCAGCGAAGGCTATAATAAATTACAACAGGATACCCAACTAAAGATCCCTCTATTTCGATTGTAGCTACGATAAGACGCAAGATTGTCCTATTCTAAAGTGCATCACAAAGCCAGACCACTTGTAAAGGTAAAGACGACCCTGTGGGGATGACTCTTCCCCCATCAGTAGATCCAGAATGGACATCCTCGGAAAGATGGTTTCTTGTGGCCAACGGGCAGGTCAGGATCCTCTTCTGGAGATGGCAGACTCCAGGCAGCAGTGGACTGAAGGTGATCTGGCGGATGGCTGTAACAACAGGCGGAAGCCCCGTTTCCTTTTGAGACGCTGTACGAATTTAACCCGTAACCAGCATGGAGAAGCGCTGGCTGTCACTGGAGCTCGAAGGAGAAGCTCCCACGCGGGGTAGCTGGCGGGTAGACAGTGATGGGGAAAGAATGGGGTGCTGCATTCATAGGAACGAGACGATGGAGGGATACACTGACTGGGGGGGGGGGGGGTCAGGAAGGCCGGGAGACTCGGAGGAGAGGCTGGGAGGAAGGGTAGGGAGGCCGGGAGGGAAGACTGCTCGGGAGGTAACATTAATTCAAGTCCGTGCCTATGCTGACTTCAGAGGGCTAACAATACGATCAGAGTCGATGAGAACGCTTCGCTGCTGGGAAAATGCTAAATATTAATAAAAGGAAAGGAGTTTCAAAAGGAATTGGCTGTCGAATGTTTTTTAAAGTAAAGAGTCCATCCCCTATCCCTCCTCACTACAGGAAGTTGCTGTTATTTCGGATTTTTCAGCCCAGAGAACTTTGGATGCTCAATCACTGGGTGACAGCAATACATAGGTTGCTAGATATTTGGTCACCAGAAATGTAAGGGTATGGGGATAGTACAGGAAGGCAGATTGAAGTAGAAGGCTGGCCATGTTGAATGGTGGAGCAGGCTCAAAGGGCCATGTGCCCCACTCAGCTCCTGGTTCTAATGTTTTTAAGTGGATGGAGTGGAGTCAGAGTTTTACAGCATGGAAAGAGGCCTTCGGCCCATCGCATCCATGCCCAACAATCAAACAACTTCCTATTCTAATCCCATTTTCCAGCATTTGGCTCGGAGCCCTGCATGCATTAAAAGTGCTCATCTCGGGGGGGAACCGTGACTCAGTGGTTAGCACTGCTGCCTCATGGCGTCGAGGACCCGGGTTCGATCCCTGCCCTGGGTCACTGCCCGTGTGGAGTTTGCACATTCTCCCTGTGTCTGCAAGGGTGTCACCCCCACACAACCCAAAAAGCTGTGCAGGGTAGGTGAATTGGCCACGCTAAATTGCCCCCTAATTGGAAAAAAAGAATTGGGTACTCTAAATTAAAACATTTTTTTTTTTTTTTTTTATAAAAAGTGCTCATCTAAATATTTCTCAAAGGTTGTGACGGTTCCCACCTCTGGACCTGGAGGGTCAGTTCAAGCTTTGGGTGTCTCCATTGTTTTTACTAATGACATCCTTATTCTCGAAGGTCAAAGAATAGGTGGAAACGCAGAGCTTGGAATGTTGTGGCCAGAGGTGGAAATTTCTATTGTCTCTCTTTGTGGGTGAAGTGCCAAGGATGGCAATAACGTCAAACCTTCACTCCAGATAGTGTCAGTGGGCAATGAGAAAGCAATGTGACAGAGAGAGTTTATTTTGTTGGCCACAGCTTGGGGGAGGGCTTTAAGTAAATTGGAACAGTGACTGGGACAGGGCGTTGCCCTGGGCGACCGGGACGAGGCATTGCCCTGGGCGACCGGGAACAGGGCAGCACGGTAGCACAGTGGTTAGCACTGTTGCTTCACAGCGCCAAGGTCCCAGGTTCGATTCCCGGCTTGGGTCACTGTCTGTGCAGAGTCTGCCCGTTCTCCCCGTGTCTGCGAGGGTTTCCTCCGGGTGCTCCGGTTTCCTCCCACAAGTGAATGAAAAAAAATGAAAATCGCTTATTGTCACAAGTAGGCTTCAAATGAAGTTACTGTGAAAAGCCCCTAGTCGCCACATTCCGGCGCCTGTTCGGGGAGGCGTGCTGGTTAGGTAATTTGGAATTCTGAATTCTCCCTCTGTGTACCCGAACAGGCGCCGGAATGTGGCGACTAGGGACTTTTCACAGTAACTTTATTGCAGTGTTAATGTAAGCCTACTTGTGACAATAAAGATTATTATTATGAGGTGTTGCCCTGGGCGACCGTGTCAGGGATGTTGCCCTGGGCGACCGTGTCAGGGATGTTGCCCTGGGCGACCGTGTCAGGGATGTTGCCCTGGGCGACCGTGTCAGGGATGTTGCCCTGGGCGACCGTGTCAGGGATGTTGCCCTGGGCGACCGGGTCAGGGATGTTGCCCTGGGCGACCGGGTCAGGGATGTTGCCCTGGGCGACCGGGTCAGGGATGTTGCCCTGGGCGACCGGGTCAGGGATGTTGCCCTGGGCGACCGGGTCAGGGATGTTGCCCTGGGCGACCGGGTCAGGGATGTTGCCCTGGGCGACCGGGTCAGGGATGTTGCCCTGGGCGACCGGGTCAGGGATGTTGCCCTGGGCGACCGGGTCAGGGATGTTGCCCTGGGCGACCGGGTCAGGGATGTTGCCCTGGGCGACCGGGTCAGGGATGTTGCCCTGGGCGACCGGGTCAGGGATGTTGCCCTGGGCGACCGGGTCAGGGATGTTGCCCTGGGCGACCGGGTCAGGGATGTTGCCCTGGGCGACCGGGTCAGGGATGTTGCCCTGGGCGACCGGGTCAGGGATGTTGCCCTGGGCGACCGGGTCAGGGATGTTGCCCTGGGCGACCGGGTCAGGGATGTTGCCCTGGGCGACCGGGTCAGGGATGTTGCCCTGGGCGACCGGGTCAGGGATGTTGCCCTGGGCGACCGGGTCAGGGATGTTGCCCTGGGCGACCGGGTCAGGGATGTTGCCCTGGGCGACCGGGTCAGGGATGTTGCCCTGGGCGACCGGGTCAGGGATGTTGCCCTGGGCGACCGGGTCAGGGATGTTGCCCTGGGCGACCGGGTCAGGGATGTTGCCCTGGGCGACCGGGTCAGGGATGTTGCCCTGGGCGACCGGGTCAGGGATGTTGCCCTGGGCGACCGGGTCAGGGATGTTGCCCTGGGCGACCGGGTCAGGGATGTTGCCCTGGGCGACCGGGTCAGGGATGTTGCCCTGGGCGACCGGGTCAGGGATGTTGCCCTGGGCGACCGGGTCAGGGATGTTGCCCTGGGCGACCGGGTCAGGGATGTTGCCCTGGGCGACCGGGTCAGGGATGTTGCCCTGGGCGACCGGGTCAGGGATGTTGCCCTGGGCGACCGGGTCAGGGATGTTGCCCTGGGCGACCGGGTCAGGGATGTTGCCCTGGGCGACCGGGTCAGGGATGTTGCCCTGGGCGACCGGGTCAGGGATGTTGCCCTGGGCGACCGGGTCAGGGATGTTGCCCTGGGCGACCGGGTCAGGGATGTTGCCCTGGGCGACCAGGTCAGGGATGTTGTCCTGGGCGACCGGAAAGGGATGTTGCTCTGGGCGACCGGGAAGGGATGTTGCTCTGGGCGACCGGGAAGGGATGTTGCCCTGCGCGATCAGGAAGGGATGTTGCCCTGGGCGACCAGGAAGGGATGTTGCCCTGGGCAACCAGGAAGGGATGTTGCCCTGGGCAACCAGGAAGGGATGTTGCCCTGGGCGACCAGGAAGGGATGTTGCCCTGGGCGACCAGGAAGGGATGTTGTCCTGGGCAACCGGGAAGGGATGTTGCCCTGGGCGACCGGGAAGGAATGTTGTCCTGGGCGACCGGGAAGGGATGTTGCCCTGGGCAAATGGGAAGGGATAATGCCCTGGGCGACCAGGAAGGGATGTTGCCCTGGGCGACCGGGAAGGGATGTTGCCCTGGGCGACCAGGAAGGGATGTTGCCCTGGGCGACCAGGAAGGGATGTTGCCCTGGGCGACCGGGAAGGGATTTTGTCCTGTGCGACCAGGAAGGAATGTTGTCATGGGCAACCGGGAAGGGATGTTGCCCCAGGCAACCATGATAGGCAACTGGAAGAGGCCTCTGGTTATCTGTAAGTGGTTAATTTGAAATAATTCGCTGGAAGGTTGAAAGGAAAGACGAGGAGAATGGTGTGAGTCCAGATTTTGTGCTTAAGTTTCCAGAGTGGGACTTCATGACGTTCTGGCTCAGGTGACTGAGCCCATTGGCTGTGAAGCACTTCAGGAGGCACGATGGAGGATGGGTCGTCTATTTCCTTGTGTATTTACCAGTCAGTGTTGGACAGCTGAAAAACGGATCTGGGAGAAGAACTTCCTGATGGTGCCGATAGTTTCCTCCTCCAACGTCACCACCCTGCTGTGGGAAATCGCCCAATTCAGGCCCAGGCCTTTCACTAGCAGAGGCCCGGTACGGCTTTCATGAGACTTTTGTGTGGAGCCCGCCGTCATGCTCACGTAAAATGCGTCCTTCTGTTGCTCAAATATTCCAGCTATAGAATAAAAAGAAATTCCAGAAAGTTTTATGGTTATGTCATCAAGAACATCAGGGAAAACCAGCAAGTCAAAGGACTTCTAAATGGACTGTTTTGATTGATATCCCACCAGGAAGCATGCACCAATTGCAGATATAAGCTGCTTCAGACTCTTGATACCCTGAACATTCAATAGATAACGCACGGGACCAAGCCTCAACCTCCCCAAGACCGAGCCTCATCGCCGTGGGGAGCCAAGCCCAGTCGCCTTGGGGACCGAGTCTCATTGATACCCAACCCTGGGAACAAGCCCAGTCCTCCCCCAGGAGCAAACCTCATCCCCCTGGTTCTGAGCACAATGCTCCAGATTGAGTTGGACTGCGCGGCGGTAGGAATGTTACATTCAGCATCCCCTAACTGGGGGGAATCAGCTCCCGATCGTAACCCAATGCTCCTGGCTGGGGTTTGCGGAGGGGGGTGAGCTGGTCAACTGACAACAGGATCAGACTCAGTTGTGAGGCCTTCCATTGCCGAAGAGCCTCTGACATAACCACACTGGCAAAGACGCACTGGAGAATGCATAATGCAAAAGCACCGTCGCCCAGCCAAGGAGTCATACAGGAACGATACAGCTCAATTCTTCCATCGTGCATGTGGCAGGTCCCTGCTCTTTATCTACAGCTCTGCAATGTTTTTCTTTATTGAGGGTTTAGCCAATTTCCTTTTCAAAGGTTACAATTGAATCAGCTTTCACTAAACTCCCAGGTCAAAACAAGCTGCTGTGTAAAAAAAGTAATTCTAGTATTAGAATCCCTACAGGGCAGGAGGAGGCCATTCGGCCCATTGCATCTGCACCGACCCTTCAAAAGAGCACACTACCCAGATCTACTCCCCCGATCACCGAGCCCTATTCCCGTTACTAAGGGACAATTTAGCATGGTCAATCCGCCTAACCTACACATCTTTTGGACTGTGGGAGGAAACCGGAGCACCCGGAGGAAGCCCACGCAGACACGGGGGGGAAAAGTGCAGACTCCGCACAGACAGTGATCCAAGGCCAGAATCGAACCTGGGTCCCTGGTGCAGTGCTAACCACTGTGCCGCCCTGGTCTCTGGATCTTCTGCCAATTATTTTACAATCGGTGTCCCCTGGTTACTGACCCTCCCCCCAGTCGAAACAGCTTCTCCTGGTTACTCTAGCAAAACCCGTTATGATTTTCAACACCCAAGTTAAATCTGCTGGGAGAACAATCCAGCTTCTCCACATAACTGAAGTCCCTCATCCCTGGTACCAGAATGGAAAGTCCCCTTGGCACCTTCATGAGAGGGAGGGTAAGGGGGGGTGGGGGAGAGGTTACTCAACAGCATTCTTCACCCATTCCGTTTAATAACCACAAACTGCATTTATATAGCGCCTTTTCATGCAGCAAAACCTCCCAAAGCGCCTCACGGGAATATTGTCAGTTGTTAAAAAATTAACACCGAACCAACAGTGATGTACTTGCGCAGGCAGCCAAAGTTGCTGGGGTTTAAAGGGGTGGGGTTAAAGGAGGGGAGGTGCAGAGCAATAGAGATTTAGGGAGGGAATTCCTGAGTTTAGGGCCCAGACAGCCGAACAATGGCCACTAAAAGTGGAGCGATGCAAGCTGGGGACGCGCACGAGGCCAGATCGGAGGAGCACAGAGATCTCGGAGGCTTGTAGGCGGAGGAAGTTGGGGAGATAAGGGAGGGTTAAGGACATGTAGGGATTGGAAAACAAGAACGAGACAATATTAGAATGGGAAACTCGCTGAGGTTTTCGACCCTAACCCTTGAGGGGGCTCCCTCCCAACATTAATGCTTTTAGCTGGCTGTCAGGTTCCAGCGCACAGGGCTTTACCGTCCCAGGGCAGAGAGGTACACAAAGCTGGCGGTATAACGGGAGGGGTCAGTTGCCCCTTGTCCCACTGCACAAACCTGTGACTTGCCTCGACATGCACAACTTGTCAAACACGTCGAAAGAGTTTCTCACAATATTCAACCTTTATAACTAATTGTTCGGAAGACCCGAAGACACGAGTATTGATTTCCACGACAAGGTCAGGGAATTGCTTTTGGCCCAGAGAAAAGCCGAGGCGATTAACTCCTTTCAAAGCGAGCTGGATGAATGGTTGCTTACTGTAGAGGTGAAGGTTGTAAGGATGAGAAGAGTGAAATGATCAAATTCTGTGCAGGACACAATGTCTGCTGTGTCCAGGATCCCCGGGGAAATGTGGGTGGAATGTACCTGGCCCAGCTGAGAGGCGAGGACTGCAACAACTGATATCTGGGCCCCGCAGATTCTCCTTCAACACCTTTTGTGATCAGGGAGCAAATTCACAGACTTTGCTACCTCCCGACTCGAAGATTCCAATGTCCCCTTGGCTACTCTCCCACCTTCTGCCTCCATAAACGTGACCTCACCCAAAATACTGCTATCCTTATCCTTATTCGTACCAAATCTTAATTCGCCCAGCAATCATCTACATGTTTCTTGTTGACCTACATTGGCTTCCCGCCTGGCAACGCTGTGATGTTAAAATCCTCATTCTTGTGTTCAAGCCCCATCATGACCTTTCCCCTCTGCATCTCATCACCTTCGGCCTACTGAGATCTCCGTGTTCCTTCAGTTCAGGCCCCATGGGAATCCGCGATTTTAATTGCTCCACCACTGTCGCTTATGCATTCAGCTTCTGAGGTCCTGATCTTGGAATTCCCGGACTAGATTTCTCCACGTCCCTCTCCGCCTCCTTGGCTAAGCTTTTGGTTACCTCTATTTCCTTCCATGGTTCACCATCAAAATTTATTTGAGAATCATCTTGTGAAAAGTCTCTGTCCAATGAGTTGTGGCCATTTTACTTGGGATATTTCCCTCTCCAGATAGAAAGTGAACCAGGACATTGAACAGACTGAAGCAGCAAGGCGAGTGGTCCCAATTTGTATTATCAAATCTCCAGGAATTGAAACCGCCTGGATTATTTATAAACCTCTGGTTTCTTCCACCTGATTTTCAGCCCCTGACACTCTTCTCTCACACTGGGATATATCTCCACTGTTTCTCTGCGATCTCCGCCCACTCGTCTTCGAGTGGGGTGATGGGATCTGCAAGTTGACGAGCTTTGAGAAACATGACAACTGAGCCCAACGTTACCCTCCCTTTGTACAAGGGGGTGAGGGGTGATGGGCACCGGATAGAGGCCAGCAGCAGGGGACCTGGCTGAGAGAAAACAGGGTTAGCACTGTTGTCTCACATCGCCAGGGACCCGGGTTCAATTACAGCCTTGGGTCACTGTCTGTGTGGAGTTTTTATTTTTTATTTTAAATATATTTATTAAAGTTTTTTAACACAATTTTTCTCCCAAACAATAACCCCCCCCCCCCCCCCCCGTAACAAAAAAAAACGAGAAATTGCGCAGAGCAAGATATATACATGGCAAAATGATATATTTACACAGCTTTGTACACTGGCCCTCACCCGTACGTGCCAGTTTCCCCAACCCTTCATGTTATCTCTTGCTCATCCACCCTCCCAGGCAGACCTTCCCCCCCCCCCCCCCAAGGTTGCTGCTGCTGCTGACCGACCTTCCTCTAACGCTCTGCGAGATAGTCTAGGAACGGTTGCCACCGCCTGTAGAACCCCTGCGCAGACCCTCTCAAGGCGAACTTAATCCTCTCCAACTTTATGAACCCAGCCATATCATTTATCCAGGCCTCCAGGCTGGGGGGCTTTGCCTCCTTCCACATTAGCAAGATCCTTCGCCGGGCTACTAGGGACGCAAAGGCCAGAATGCCGGCCTCTTTCGCCTCCTGCACTCCCGGTTAGTCCACTACTCCAAATATTGCTAGCCCCCAGCTTGGCTTGACCCGGACTTTCACCACCAGAGATATTGCTCCCGCCACTCCTCTCCAGAACCCCTCCAGTGCCGGGCATGACCAAAACATATGGACATGGTTCGCCGGGCTCCCTGAGAACCTTCCACATCTGTCCTCTACCCCAAAGAACCTACTCAACCTCGCCCCCGTCAAGTGCGCTCTGTGGACCACCTTAAATTGTATCAGGCTGAGCCTGGCACACGAGGAGGAGGAATTAACCCTACCTAGGGCATCAGCCCACAGACCTTCCTCGATCTCCTCCCCCAGCTCCTCCTCCCATTTACCCTTCAACTCTTCTACCAGCGCTTCCCCCTCTTCTTTCAACTCCTGGTGTATTTCCGACACCTTGCCCTCCCCGACCCATACACCCGAGATCACCCAATCTTGAACTTCTTGTGCCGGGAGCAACGGGAATTCCCTCACCTGTCGCCTCACAAAAGCCCTCACCTGCATATATCTAAAGGCATTTCCCCGGGGGTAACTCGAACTTCTACTCCAGTGCCCCTAGGCTCGCAAACGTCCCGTCGATGAACAGGTCCCCCATTCTTCCAATCCCCGCCCGATGCCAGCTCTGGAACCCCCCGTCCATCTTCCCCGGGACAAACCGGTGGTTACCCCTGATCGGGGACCACACCGAGGCTCCCATTGCACCCCGGTGCCGTCTCCACTGGCCCCAGATCCTTAGCGTTGCCGCCACCACCGGGCTCGTGGCATACTTTGTCGGCGAGAGCGGCAGCGGTGCCGTCACCAACGCCCCCAGGCTCGTTCCTTTACAGGACGCCATCTCCATCCTCTTCCATGCCGCCCCCTCTCCCTCCATAACCCACTTGCGGATCATCGCCACATTTGCTGCCCTGTAGTAGCTCCCCAGGTTTGGCAGCGCCAACCCTCCTCGGTCCCTCCTGCGTTCCAGGAACCCTCTCCTTACTCTCGGGGTCTTATTCGCCCACACAAACCCCATAATACTCCTGCCTACTCTCTTAAAAAAGGCCTTAGTGATCACGATGGGAAGGCACTGAAACACAAACAGAAACTTCAGGAGGACCACCATTTTGACCGACTGCACTCTACCCGCCAGCGAGAGCGGCAACATGTCCCATCTTTTGAAATCCTCCTCCATTTGCTCCACCAACCTCATCAGATTCAGTTTATGTAGAGTCCCCCAACTCCTGGCTATCTGGATCCCCAGATACCGAAAGCTCCCCTCCGCCCTCCTCAGCGGTAGGTCCCCTATCCCTCTTTCTTGGTCCCCCGCCTGTAATACAAAGAGCTCACTCTTCTCTACATTGAGCTTATAGCCTGAAAACTCCCCAAACTCCCTTAAGAGTCTGCATGACCTCCGCCATCCCCTCCATTGGATCCGCCACGTACAGCAACAGGTCATCCGCATATAGCGACACCCGATGCTCTTCTCCCCCTCGGACCACCCCCCTCCATTTATTAGACTCGTCTGTGTGGAGTTTGCACGTTCTCCCCGTGTCTGCGTGGGTTTCCTCCCACAGTCCAAAGACGTGCAGGTAAGGTGGATTGGCCTTGCTCAATTGTCCCTTTGTGTCCAAAAGGTTCAGTAAGAAGTCTTACAACACCAGGCTAAAGTCCAGCAGGTTTATTTGGAATCACTAGGAGTCCAAAAGGTTGGATGGAGTTACTGGGATACGGGGATAGGATATGGGGCCTAGGTAGGGTGCTCTTTCAGAGGGTTGGGGCAGGCTCAATGGGCTGAATGGCCTCCTTCTGCACTGTAGTGATTCTATGATTCTAGGGTCCAGCTTACCGATGGAGCAGCAGCGAACCCATCGCAAAGCAGCGATTCAGTATGGTTTACGGCCACACCGATCATCTATCCATTGTGTCAGATATGAGAAGGGCAAGATTGACTGGGTGGTTAAAACCCTCTGAAAGACCACCCTGCCCAGGCCCGCTCCCCTGTAACCCCACCTAACTGTTGGACACTAGGGGGCAATTTAGCACGGCCAATCCACCTAACTGGCACATCTTTCGCCTATGGGAGGAATCCGGAGCACCCCGAAGAAACCTTGCGGACACGGAGAGAACGTCCGCACCGACAGTGACCCAAGTTCGTTGATTTTTAAAAAAACAAGAACGTTCTGTTGCTGGGAGGATGGTCATCTTGTAAATAGGCTGCTTTGAGTGACACTGTCACACTAGGTGGTGACATTGGAACTGGGGACTTTAACCGGGTACATCTGATACGAGTGAAGGGATTTGGAGGGATGGGGTTAGCAGGGTGGAGTAACAATGCTGTGTCCCAGTCCGAGGTCTCTGTCCCAGCCGGACAGTCCACCTCTCACTGTTACCCTTTGAAGCCTGGGCTTCGGGACTGTACTCACTGGCTGACGCTGTCACGACCTCCGTGCTGTTGGCCAGCTCCAGCAGGACACTGGAATACAATGGGTGCAGGAGGTAGAGGTGGTACTGGCTCTGTGAGTTGGGGTCTGTCCTCTGGGCCTGTGACTAAACAGAAAAGTGAGCAATCATCAACACAAACCTGGAATTTTCTGTTGTTGTCATTATTCATTCACAGGATGCGGGCGTTGCTGCCTAGGCAGGCATTTATCCCACCCGTCCGATTCTCTTCCCGATCCTAATGGTGCAGACTTTCGTCTGTCTCCATTGCTAGTAATTCCTGGAACAGGTCTCTAGTGTGTCCCTGGGAACTTTGTGTGAGGGACGCCGCTCCACATCAAGCGTGGCTGACCAGGGGTCTCTCCTGCTCTTACCGGCAGCCATTGGCGTGTTGGAAGGTGTAATAAACTGCACGGGACACTAGAGTTTAGAAGAATGAGGGGAGATCAAACTGAGGTACACAAGATGATAAAAGGTATGGATAAAGTAGACGTGAAGCAGATGCTTCCTCTTGTGGAACATTCTAGAACGAGAGGGCATAGTCTCAGGACAAGAGGTAGCAAATTTAAAACGGATTTGAGGAGAATCTACTTCTCCCAAAGGGCTGTGAATCTGTGGAATTCGCTACCCCAGAGTGCGGTGGATGCTGGGATAGTGAGTCATTTAAAAAAAACAAATTTAGAGTACCCAATTCATTTTGTCCAATTAAGGAGCAATTTAGCGTGGCCAATCCACCTACCCTGCACATCTTTGGGTTGTGGGGGCGAAACCCGGGGAGAATGTGCAAACTCCACACGGACAGTGATCCAGAGCCGGGATCGAACCTGGGACCTCGGTGCCGTGAGGCAGCAGTGCTAACCACTGTGCCACCGTGCTGCCGACAGTCAATTAATTTTAAGGAGGAGTTAGACAGATTGCAGGGTTATACAGAAGGGGCAGGACGATGGGGTTAAGGCCAGGATGAGATCAGCCATCATCGAATGGTGAAACAGACTTGAAGGGCGAAATGGCCTCATTCTGCTCCTATATCGTATGACGGATGGAGCAGGGTCTATTATTTCCCCCCTGTGGCTGGAAGAGTATGAGCTGCCCCGTGAACTAAGGGGCTGATAACCATGTTGTATAAAAGGTCAGCCAGTCAGGAACCGACCAACACAGAGAGAGGGCCCGGTGAGTTATAACCAGGCCTCATGTAAATTGTTGTTCTTATAAATAAACATCTTCTTTTGCTTACTCCTCGGGCTCCCCTCGCCTTTATTAAAGAAGGATTTGCAGGTTGATATTCTACCTGGTCGGCCGCGTTACAAACGTACTTTCTTGGACACAAAGTCCTGGGGTGGGACTCGATCCCGGAGCCTCTGGCTCAGTGGCAGGGACCCTACCCACTGCGTCACAGCACCTCCCCAGCATTCATTGCCCAATGCTAATTGTCCTCGAGAAGGTGCCGTCAAGCTGCAATCTGTGTGGTGTAGGTACACCCACAGTGTACACAGGAAGGACGTTCCAAGGTTTTGACCCAGCGACAGTGAAGGAATGGCAAAGTCACAAACATATCCCCTCTATTGAAAGTAACAACCTATCTATTCAAGAAGGGAGGGAGGCAGAAAACAGGAACTATAGGCCAGTTAGCTTGACGTCTGCCATGGGAAAGGTGCTGGAGTCAATCATTGAAGAGCTATAGCTGGGCACTTGGAAGAACTGAGACAGCGCGGTTCAGTGAAAGGAAAATCCTGTTCAACCAATTTATTAGAGTTCTTTGAAAAGCAACATGCGCTGTGCATCAAGAGGAGCCTGACAGGTGGACTGTACTTGGATTTACAGAAGGTTTTTGATAAGGTGCCATATCAAAGGTTATTGTGGAAAATAAAACCTCATGGTGTTAGGGGCCGGTTAAGCAAAGTGGGCTAAACAGCTGGCTTGTAATGCAGAGCAAGACCAGCAGCGCGGGTTCAATTCCTGTACCTGCCTCCTCGAACAGGCGCCGGAATGTGGCGACTAGGGGCTTTTCACAGTAACTTCATTGAAGCCTACTTGTGACAATAAGCGATCATTATTATTATGAATAACATATTAGTCTGGGTATGAAGATTGGCTGCCAGAAAACAGAGAGTATGGATAAATGGGTCATTGTCTGATTGGCGTGAGGAGCTGATGGAGACCGGGGCCACTGGGCTGATGGAGACCGGGGCCACTGGGCTGATGGAGACCGGGGCCACTGGGCTGATGGAGACCGGGGCCACTGGGCTGATGGAGACCGGGGCCACTGGGCTGATGGAGACCGGGGCCACTGGGCTGATGGAGACCGGGGCCACTGGGCTGATGGAGACCGGGGCCACTGGGCTGATGGAGACCGGGGCCACTGGGCTGATGGAGACCGGGGCCACTGGGCTGATGGAGACCGGGGCCACTGGGCCGATGGAGATCTGGGCCACTGGGCCGATGGAGACCGGAGACACTGGGCTGATGGAGACCGGAGACACTGGGCTGATGGAGACCGGGGCCACTGGGCTGATGGAGACCGGGGCCACTGGGCTGATGGAGACCGGGGCCACTGGGCTGATGGAGACCGGGGCCACTGGGCTGATGGAGATCTGGGCCACTGGGCCGATGGAGACCTGGGCCACTGGGCCGATGGAGACCCGGGCCACTGGGCCGATGGAGACCGGAGACACTGGGCTGATGGAGACAGGAGCCACTGGGCTGAAGGAGGGTGGGGACACCAGCTGTTGGAACACTGGATCCAGAGGACAAGAATGTGTTATCCTTTTTGAAAAAATGTAGAGTACCCAATATTTTTTTTTCCAATTAAGGGGCCTACCCTGCACATCTTCTGGGTTGTTGGGGTGAGACCCACACAGACGCGGGGAGAATGTGCAAACTCCACATGGACAGTCACGCCCGGGACTGGGATCAAACCTGGATCCTCGCCGCTGCGAGGCAGCAGTGCTAACCACCGCGCTACCGTGTCACCCTCGTGAATGTGTCATCCTAATACAAGGTCATTTGTGGTTCCAGTCTGAGAGTTCAAATCTCCCCATGCCAGTTTGTAAATTAGAATTAAGTTAATAGTGACTTCCGGTTGTGGCTATGCAGAGCTAAGTCGCACGTTCGGCAGCTCCCGCTTGGAACGGACTTTTGGGCTCTTTTCAGGGATCCCAATGGCATTTTTTCCTGACATTTCCCGGTGTGGGAAGAAGACTGCAACATTTCCCCGACAGTGTATGGCGTGGACCAGGAGCGGGTCGACTAAAAAAGTGGTGGTGAACCCAAAGAAAGTGCGAGGGAAGAAGAGCAAGATGGCGGCGGGCGGGGACCAGGCAGCGTGGTGCAGTGGGCGGAGGAGCAGCAGGAGGGTATCCAGCGCTGCTTCAGGGAGCTCAAAGCGGACCTGCTGGAGCTGATGAAGGCTTCTATCGATAAGCTGCTGGAGACCCAGACGGCCCAGGGGGTGGCGATCCACGAGGTCCGACAAAAGATCTCCGATAACGAGGACAGGATCTTGGGCCTAGCGGTAAAGGTGGAGGTGCACAAGGTGCTCCACAAGAAATGGCAGGAGCGGTTCGAGGAGATGGAGAAATCGGCTTTTTCCCGCGCTGAAGGCTGGAGGGGGCGGGGCCGGGGCAGGGAAGCGAGGGTTGTTTCCCACGCTTGGGATGGAAGGGAGAGGTGGAGAGCCTGTGGATGGGTAATGGAGGAGGAGGGTATGTCCCACAACGGGAGGAGTCGAAGGAGAGGCGGGAGTGGCCGGGGTCAGCAGAAGTCAGCTGACTTGCGGGAGTGCAATGGGGGGAGCAAAGCAGCTAGGAGGGATCCTAGCTGCTGCTGGTATGGTCAAGGGGGAGCTGGAGCGAGTAGAGGGGAATGGGAAGGGGGTCTGCCGCCTTGGGGAACGGGCCGGGCGTGGGGTGTGGGCGCGTGGCTGGCCGAGGAGGGGGTCATGGCTAGTTGGCGGGGGAGGGGGGCGCCCCCTGATCCGGCTGATAACCTGGAATGTAAGGGGACTGAACGGGCCGGTCAAGCGGGCCCCGTGTTTGCGCACCTGAAGGGGCTGAAGGCGGATGTGGTCATGCTCCAGGAGACATACCTGAAGGTGGCAGACCAGGTAAGATTGAGGAAGGGGTGGGTAGGTCAGGTGTTTCATTCGGGGCTGGATGCCAAAAATCGGGGGGGGGGGGGGGGGGGGGGGGGGGCGATCTTGTGGGAAAGAGGATGTCGTTCGAGGCGTCGAGCATTGTAGCAGATAATGGCGGCAGGTACGTAATGGTAAGTGGCAAGCTGCAAGGGGAGAGGGTGGTGCTGGTCAATGTGTATGCCCCGAACTGGAAGCCGGCGACGGCTAGAGTGTTGAGGGGATTTATGGACCAAATGGGAGGGGTGGACCCTTGGAGATTTGCAAGGCCGGGGGCTAGGGAATTTTCATTCTTCTCTCATGTTCATAAGTCCTATTCCCGGATCGACTTTTTTATTATGAGCAGGGCGCTGATAGAATCATAAATTTACAGTGCAGAAGGAGGCCATTCGGCCCATCGAGTCTGCACCAGCTCTTGGAAAGAGCACCCCACCCAAGGTCAACACCTCCGCCCTATCCCCATAACCCAGTAACCCGACGCAACACTAAGGGCAATTTTGGACACTAAGGGCAATTTATCATGGCCAATCCACCTAACCTGCACATCTTTGGACTGTGGGAGGAAACCGGAGCACCCGGAGGAAACCCACGCACACACGGGGAGGATGTGCAGACTCCGCACAGACAGTGACCCAAGCCGGAATCGAACCTGGGACCCTGGCGTTGTGAAGCAATTGTGCTATGCACAATGCTACTGTGCTGAGAGAGTAGAGGATACAGAGTACTCGACGATAGCCATTTTGGATCACTCTCCGCATTGAGTGGACCTAGAGCTGGGGGAGGAGAGGGACCAGGGCCCGTTGTGGCGCTTGGAGGTGGGGCTGTTGGCGGACGAGGCGCTGAGTGAGCGGGTCCGAGGAAGCATAGAGAGATACCTGGAGGCCAACGATAACGGGGAGGTCCGAGTGGGTATGGTCTGGGAGGCACTGAAGGCGGTGGTTAGGGGAGAGCTGATCTCTATTAGGGCGCACGAGGAGAGAGCAGAGGGAGAGGGAGAGGCTGGTGGGGGAGATGGTGAGGGTAGACAGGAGGTACGCAGAGGTGCCGGAGGAGGGACTGTTGAGGAAGAGGCGCAGCCTCCAGGCCGAATTCGACCTGGTGACCACAAGGAAGGCGGAGGCGCAGTGGAGGAAGGCCCAGGGGGCGGTCTACGAGTATGGGGAAAAGGCAAGCCGGATGCTGGCGCATCAGCTTCGGAAGCGGGACGCAGCTAGGGAGATCGGGGGGGTTAAGGACAGGGGAGGGAGTGTGGTGCGGAGTGGGGTTGGCATCAATGGGGTCTTCAGGGACTTTTATGAGGAACTGTATCGGTCCGAGCCCCCACTGGAGGGGGGAGGGATGGGCCGCTTTCTGGACCAATTGAGGTTTCCAAAGGCGGAAGAGGGACTGGTGGCGGGATTAGGGCTCCCAATTGGGCTGGAGGAGCTGGCCAAAGGGATAGGGAGCATGCAGGCAGGGAAGGCACCGGAGCCGGACGGTTTCCCAGCCAAATTCTACAAAAAATATTTGGACCTGTTGGGCCCGTTGCTGGTTAGGACCTTCAATGAGGCAAGGGAGGGGGTGGGCTCTGCCCCCGACGATGTCCCGGGCACTGATCTCCTTGATCCTGAAGTGGGACAAGGATCCCCTGCAGTGTGGGTCTTTCAGGCCGATTTCGTTGTTAAACGTAGATGCCAAGGTGCTGGCGAAGGTCTTAGCCACGAGGATTGAGGTGATCCACGAAGACCAGACGGGGTTCGTGAAGGGGAGGCAGTTGAATGCGAATGCGCGGAGCCTCCTGAACGTTATGATGATGCCGGCGAGGGAGGGGGAGGCGGAGATAGTGGCGGCGATGGACGCTGAGAAGGCCTTCTATAGGGTAGAGTGGGGGTACTTGTGGGAGGTGCTGAAGAGGTTCGGGTTTGGGGAGGGGTTCGTCCGGTGGGTTAGGCTGTTGTACGAGGTCTCGATGGCGAGTGTGGCCATGAATAAGAGGAGGTTTGAGTACTTTTGGTTGCATCGAGGGACGAGGCAAGGGTGTCCCCTGTCCCCCCTGCTCTTCGCACTGGCGATTGAACCCCTGGCTATGGCACTGAGGGAGTCGAGGAACTGGAGGGGGTTGGTGCGGGGTGGGGAGGAGCATAGGGTGTTGCTCTATGCGGACGACTTGCTGCTATATGTGGCGGACCCGGTGGGGGGAATGCCGCAGGTAATGAGGATCCTCAGGGAGTTCGGGGATTTCTCAGGGTACAAGCTCAATATGGGGAAGAGCGAGTTATTCGTGGTTCACCCAGGGGACCAGGACAGGGGGATTGGCGAGCTCCCACTAAAAAGGGCGGAGAGGAGCTTCAGGTATTTGGGGGTCCAGGTGGCCAGGAGCTGGGGGGCCCTGCATAGACTTAATTTCACGAGGCTAGTGGAGCAAATGGAGGAGTTTAAGAGGTGGGACGCGTTGCCGCTGTCCCTGGCGGGTAGGGTGCAGTCAGTTAAGATGACGGTGCTCCCAAGGCTTTTGTTCCTGTTCCAGTGCCTCCCCGTGTTTATCCCGAAGGCCTTTTTTAGGCGGGTTAACAGGAGCATAATGGGGTTTGTGTGGGCGCGAGGGACTCAGAGGGTGAGAAGGGTGTTCCTGGAGCGGAGTAGGGATTGGGGGGGCTGGCGCTGCCCAAACTCTGTGGGTACTACTGGGCCGCCAATGTGGCGATGGTGCGCAAGTGGGTGAAGGAGGGGGAGGGAGCTGCATGGAAGAGGCTGGAGACGGCGTCTTGTGTGGGCACGAGTCTGGAGGCGCTAGCAACGGCGCCGCTGCCGCTCCCTCCAAGGTTACCACGAGCCCGGTGGTGGCGGCTACCCTCAAAATCTGGGGGCAGCGGAGGCGGCACAGGGGGGAGTGGGGGCCTCGGTGTGGACCCCAATACGGGGGAACCACCGGTTTGTCCCAGGGAGAATAGATGATTTTCGGGGTGGCAAACGGCAGGGATACGAAAGTTGGGGGACCTGTTTGTGGACGGAAAGTTCGCGAGCCTGGGTGAGCTGGGGGAGAAGTATGGGCTCCCCCCGGGAAACAGCTTTAGGTATCTACAGGTAAGGGCGTTTGCGGCAAGTGGTGGAATTCCCGCTGCTGCTGCCACACGCAGTACAGGACAGGGTGCTCTCGGGGGGGTGGGTGGGAGTGGGGAAGATCTCGGAAACTTACCAGGTGATGCAGGAGGAGGAGGAGGCCTCGGTGGTGGAGATGAAAGGTAAGTGGGAGGAGGAGTTGGGGGAGGAGATCGAGGAGGGGACGTGGGCAGATGCGCTTGGGAGGGTGAACTCTTCCTCTTCGTGCGCGAGGCTCAACCTCATACAGTTTAAGGTGCTGCACAGGGCACACATGACCGGGACAAGGATGAGCTGTTTTTTTGGGGTGAGGACAGGTGTGTTAGGTGCTCAGGGAGCCCAGCAAACCACACCCATATGTTCTGGGCATGCCCAGCGCTGGAGGAATTTTGGAAGGGCGTAGTGAGGACGGTGTCGGGGGTGGTAGGATCCAGGGTCAAACCAGGCTGGGGGCTCGCAATATTTGGGGTTGCAGAGGAACCGGCAAGAGGCCGGTATTCTGGCCTTTGCATCCCTGGTAGCCCGGCCAAGGATTCTCCTTCAGTGGAAGGATGTGAGGCCCCCCAAGCGTGGAATCCTGGATCAACGATATGGCGGGGTTCATTAAATTGGAGAGGGTGACATTTGACTTAAGGGGGTCGGTGCAAGGGTTCTTCAGGCAGTGGCAACCGTTCTTGGACTTCCTGGCAGAACGATAGACAACGGTCAGCAGCAGCAGCAACCCGGGAGGGGGTGTATATATTTGCTATGTTTGCTATGTGTTAATTCGGGGTGTTAATTTATTATTTATGTACAGGGGGGAGGGGGGCACGGGCGTTGTTTTATTTTGTTTTGTATTTAATTCTATTAGGTTCCTTTTTCATTTTGTTGTTGATATTTTGTGAAAACTTCAATAAAAATTATTTTTTAAAAAAAGAATAGAGTTAAGTAAATAAATTTGAAATGAAAATCTAGTCCCAGTAATGGTGACCACAAAGCTATTGCATTGTCATAAAAAACTGACTTCTGTCCTTTAGGGAAGGAACTCTGCTGTCCTTGGTCTGGCCGACAAGTAACGTCAGATCCACAGAAATGCGGTTGATTCTCGGGCATTCACCACCGCCCCATATCCTTCGATCCTCTTCACCCCAAATGCTGCGTTTAACTGCTTCTTTAAAACATACCTTACCTCTACCACTTAGAAAGGCAAGAACAGGGGCAGCACGGTGGCGCAGTGGGTTAGCATTGTTGCCTCACGGCGTCGAGGTCCCAGGTTCGATCCTGGCTCTGGGTCACTGTCCGTGTGGAGTTTGCACATTCTCCCCGAGTTTGCGTGGGTCTCACCCCCACAACTCAACGATGAGCAGGGTAGGTGGATTGGCCACGCTAAATTGCCCCTTAATTGGAAAAAATGAATTGGGTACGATGCCTTTCTTTTTTAAAAAAAATAAATTTAAGAACAGCGGGAAACTGGGGGCCACCTACAAATTGCCCTCCGGGTCAGACGGCCCTCTAACTTGTAAGCACATCATTGTTCCTTCATCATCGCTGGGTCAAAATGCTAGAACTTCCTTCCTAACAGCACTGTTGGGCTAAATGAACCAGATGGATTGCAGCAGTTCAAGATGGCAACTTGGCAATGTGTCTTCAACAATAATTAAGGGCGAGCCCTTGTCAGTGATGCCTAGATCCCGAGAATGGATAAATTAAAAATGAAAACTCTGAGGGGTTCACTTTGTACTGGAGGGGTTCACTCTACTCACCAAGGAGGCCACTCCACTCACGGAAGACTTCACTCCACACTCTTTGGCCCAGAACAGGAATGCAGATCTTCCGTCAGACAGCGGTATCGAGGCTGCCTCCGAACCCTGGATGTGACAGCCCAGTTTTGCTCTCCATAGCTCCTCGCCCGAGCTCCCATCAATGATTAAACTCTAGGAGCAGAATAAAACGTTGACAAAAAAGGTTGGGATTCTGCAGCCAATAAGCAACACAAGGTTCACCCGCAGGCATTATTTCAGAAACAGCGGCTAGCTAAAGTCATGGTGAACACACAAACGCATAAGAAGCTACGTCTGTAAGCTTTGTCCCACCCAATCAAATATTCTTACCATCCTGTTGAGGGTCTACACTGCTGCCCATACTAATCAGAAGAGTGGGAATAAACCACGGAGCAGAAATATTAAATGGAAAGTGGATTAGCACGAGGAAATAGTGATGGGGTTTGGATCAGTGGTTCTCAACCTTTACTGGTTGAAGAATACCTTTAAAATGGGTTAATAATCAAAATTGTGATTATCTTCATTCTTCGAGACAGTCATCTGGGGTGTTTGGTCAGGTTTGCTGGGTGGGTGGGTGCCTGGTCAGCACTCGGACGGTTCGGCTGCAAATAGGACAGGTTACCGCAGACCGTTTTGTTTGAGCCTCTGGTTCAGGGATTTCCTCCGCTTTTTTCAAAGGAGGTCACACTCTTATTTTTATTTGGTTGTGTCAAGTGCCGCGATCCTAGGTGGGCTTCTTCCAGGACTCTGGGTCGACATGAAAACTCCCAATGAAGCCTCCGGCGTGTCCGTCAATAGCACTTCCTTTGACCATCGTGACAGCGCACACCAGACTCGAGCTCTCCATAGAAGGTTTGCTTTAGTAAGCGAGTGTCGGGTATTCTGGCAACATTTCCTCCCCGTGTCTGCGTGGGTTTCCTCCGGATGCTCCGGTTTCCTCCCACAGTCCAAATATGCGCAGGTTAGGTGGATTGGCCGTGCTAAATTGCCTTTAGTGTCCAAAAGGTTGGGTGGGACTACAGGGCTAGAGCGGGGATTGGTCTAGGTAGGGTGCTCTTTCAAAGGGTCAGCGCAGACTCGACGGGCCGAATGGCCTCCTTCTGCACTGTTGGGATTCTGGCCAAGCCCAACTCAATTGTGACTGTCTCAATACTGTGTGGGTCCTCGGTGTGCCAGCTCGGGGAGCACCTGTGTGCCATCTGATCTTATCAATAGAATCCCTACAGCGAGGGCAGCACGGTGGCGGAGTGGTTAGCACTGCTGCCTCACGGCACCAAAGATTCAGGTTCGATCCCGGCCCCGGGTCACTGTCCTTGTGGAGTTTGCACAATACCCTCGTATCTGTGTGGGTCTCACCCCCCACCCAAAGATGTGCACGGTAGTTGGACGGGCCATGCTAAATTGCCGCTTACTTGGCAAAAATGATTGGGTGCCCTAAAATAAAATCCCTAAAGTGCAGAAGGAGGCCATTTGGCCCATCAAGTCTGTTCCGACCCTACCAAGAGCACCAGACCTAGGCCCATTTCCCCACCCCATTCCTGTAACCCCACCTATCCTGCACATCTTTGGGCTTCAGCAGCTTTTGAAGGTAGTTCAGATAAAAAGGGTTGAACTTCTTGGCATGACTCTGGTACACGGTCAAAGTCTCGCATGCATAGAGCAGAGTGGACAGGATTATTGTTCTATAGACTCAGTTTGGTAAACAGCCTTACTTCTCTTTATTCCCATACTGATGTTCCCAGGCTTTGAAAATTCTTGGATGTGTCTCAACATTGATATGGACAGCTCCAGAGAAAGAGTGCAGCCAAGGCAAGTGAATGTATCGCTGCTGACAGGTTCTGTCCATGGACTGAAACCTTGGTTTTGAGATTGGGCTTTCCTGCAGGTACATTACTCTGCGTTGATCGCAAAGCCAAAGTTGACACGTTACTTGGAGAACAAGTCCAAGGTACGCTGTGAACCCAGTTCTGGACCAGCAGCAGGTCCCACCATCATCAGCATGCAGGAAATCGCAAAGTATGTCTTTGGACTTTGCCTGCAGTCATCTCAGATTGAGCAGCTTCCTGTCCAGGCGATATCTGTGTTCGGTGCTAGGGTCACCATCATGGTGGGCATCGGAGAGTATGGCAGAGATAGACATGAAAAGCACGCAGCCCTGTTTAACTCCATTAGTGACTGGGACTGGGTCACACGCAGGAATTACATTGCGGAACTGTCGAACTGGTTTGATCAATGTCTCAGGGCAGCCAGATTTGCCATTACCTTCCAAAAGCCTTAAGATCTAGGGGCAGGATTAGGCAATTCAGCCCCTCAATCCCCCTCCGCCATTCAATAAGATCCTGGCTGATCCCATCCTGGCCTGTTCTCCATAACCCTTCAGCCAATTAAAAATCTGTCTAACTCCTCCTTAAATTTACTCATTGTCCCAGCATCCATCACGATCTGGGGTAGCGAATTCCACAGATTCACAACCTTTGAGAGAAGTAATTTCTCCTCATCTCGGTTTTAAATCTCCTATCCCTTATCCTAAAACTGTGGCCTCTCATTCTAGATTACCCTAGAAGAGGAATCACCCGCTCTATGTCTACTTTGTCAATACTTTTTATCATCTTGTATACCCCAATTAGATCCCCTCTCAGTATCGGCCTAAACTGCTCAATCGCTCTTCATAAGACAAACCCCTCATCTCTGGAGTTAATCTCGTGAACCTCCTCTGAACTGTGTCTAATGCAACTGCAAATAAGGGGACCAAAACTGGACACAGTACTCCAGGTGCGGTCTCTCCAATGCCCTGCATGGCTTGATGGCTGACTGCATCAAAGGTCTTGATCAGGTGACTAAACCTGGTGGAGGGAGCCATGTTCTGTTCTTGGCATTTTCCTGGTGCTGTCTAGCTGCAAACATCACAACAGTGGTCCCTCGACCCTGCCTGAAGCTACATTGGGAATGCTGGTACACAGTCCTGGCAGTGCTTGTACCGACCTTGGGTGACTGTGCGGAGTTTGCACAGTCTCGGCGTGACTGCGTGGGTTTCCTCCGGGTGCTCCGGTTTCCTTCCACAGTCCCAAGATGTGGAGGTTAGGGGTTACGTTAGTTAGCCCACCGTGCCGCCCCCTTTTGCTTCGGTACCATTATTTTGCCACAGCTTTGCCTGTCTATCTTTGATTCCAATTTCCCCAGGACAAATCGGCTCTCACCACACTGAAGCTGGTCTTCTCCCAATAAATTCATTATTTTTACTCTGAATTGTTTTGGGGGCTTGTCCACAGCTAATCTCAACAGGACGATACCATGATCACTGTCCCGCTACATGATCCTGGAAGACCAAAGCACAGCAGGGTGCCAGGCCACATGACGGGAATGAGTGGTATGTGGTGCTGAGATAACAACAGAGTTAAATGACGCACCTCATTCCACAAAACAGGCTCCAGCAATGCTTCCTTCCCCTTTGGGCCAGATATATATACCAAGGTAGAACATTTCCCTGAACACACTTCATAAACTCCTCCTCTCTACCCTTCACACTATTACTATCCCAGTCCAGATTAGGATGATTAAAGCCCCCTCCCCATTGTAACCACTCAATAACCTTTGCACCTCTGCAATTTCTTTGCAAAATTATGAGTTGAAATTTTGTCCACTAGAATACACCTAACAGCCCTAACTAAATACATTCTGTCCTTACCCCCTCGAGAACATCCTCAACCTGCAAATATTCTCCTTCATCAATTCAGCTATTCCTCCACCTTTCATTCACAAAAACCCTACAGTGCAGAAGGAGGCCATTCGGCCCATCAAGTCTGCACCAACCCAGGTCCACTCCCCCGCCCTGTCCCTGTAAACTAACCTGCACATCTTTGGACATGAAAGGGCAATTTTATCATGGCCAATCCACCTAACCTGCACATCTTTGGACTGTGGGAGGAAACCGGAGCACCCGGAGGAAACCCACACCTTCCCCATCTCCCCAGAACATCTATCCAAGGAATGATTAGTTCCCAGTCCTACCCATTTTATGAGCCAGAGCTCCGTTATCGCCGTGACATTACGTTCCCACGGAGATATCTGCACTTTCACATATTGCAAGGAAACCAAATTTAGCGTGATTACATTCACTCTGACCCACCCAGTATCATAACATTTCAAATTCTAATATTCCCTCTCTCTCACCTCTCCCAAATCATGCGCGCCTTCGCCTTCCCATCTAATATTACCTCCTGGTTCCCACACCCATACCGTGTTTACACCTTTCTCCTGTGGCACTGACAAGTTTACCCACATGGCCAGTGATCCTGGAAGACCAAAGCACAGAAGGGTGCCCGGACACGTGACGGGGAATGAGTGGTCTGTGGTGCTGAGATAACAACAGAGTTAAATGGAACCACAATAGACCAAATCCGTAACTCACACCTTCCTCGTGTTGCTCCCGCTACTGATGTGGATCAGGAAATCCAGGATGTTGTCTTCGTTGAAGAAGCCGGTCACAGGAGCACTGTAAGGAAAATCATTCCGGTTACTGTTACACAAAGGGGATAAACCGGATGCTCCCCGATTCAGGACACGGAGCTCCAGCCTCCATCTCTAGCCCAATGTCACCGGACACACCCCTCCCTGAGAGACAGCCGCGTGGATATTACAAGGTAATGCCACATGAACAGTCAGTGTGTAATAACACATACATTGTAGTGCAGTGTGATCACAGACTGTAGAGCCAGGAAGTGCCAATGTTTCAAGGACAACAAAGTTACAGAAAAATCTCCCCAGGGCACCTCGCCGATTAGACTCAACACCCCAAACTCACCCCTCGATGCTGCTTCCGTTTGCAGACCACAGTTGCCGAAGGTGCTGTCCGTTCAGAAGCTGCAGCCTATCCCTTGTAGTGATCAGAATGTCACTGCCACTCTCTCCACGTCTGCTCAGAATCTGCAGGTCCCTCGCCGAATCATTACTGCTGGGAGAAAATGGACTTGTTCACATCAAAGTTAATTGATAAAAACCCCAGTCTTAAAATATACTGTACAAACCCACACAGTGCACCAACTCCACTCTCACACACTGTACAATCCACACACACACACACACTGTGTACAATCCACACACACACACAGTGTACAATCCACACACACACACAGTGTACAATCCACACACACACACAGTGTACAATCCACACACACACACAGTGTACAATCCACACACACACACAGTGTACAATCCACACACACACACAGTGTACAATCCACACACACACACAGTGTACAATCCACACACACACACAGTGTACAATCCACACACACACAGTGTACAATCCACACACACACACAGTGTACAATCCACACACACACAGTGTACAATCCACACACACAGTGTACAATCCACACACAGTGTACAATCCACACACAGTGTACAATCCACACACAGTGTACAATCCACACACAGTGTACAATCCACACACAGTGTACAATCCACACACAGTGTACAATCCACACACAGTGTACAATCCACACACAGTGTACAATCCACACACAGTGTACAATCCACACACAGTGTACAATCCACACACAGTGTACAATCCACACACAGTGTACAATCCACACACAGTGTACAATCCACACACAGTGTACAATCCACACACAGTGTACAATCCACACACAGTGTACAATCCACACACAGTGTACAATCCACACACAGTGTACAATCCACACACAGTGTACAATCCACACACAGTGTACAATCCACACACAGTGTACAATCCACACACAGTGTACAATCCACACAGTGTACAATCCACACTCGCACTGTACAATCCACACTCGCACTGTACAATCCACACTCGCACTGTACAATCCACACTCGCACTGTACAATCCACACTCGCACTGTACAATCCACACTCGCACTGTACAATCCACACTCGCACTGTACAATCCACACTCGCACTGTACAATCCACACTCGCACTGTACAATCCACACTCGCACTGTACAATCCACACTCGCACTGTACAATCCACACTCGCACTGTACAATCCACACTCGCACTGTACAATCCACACTCGCACTGTACCATCCACACTCTCTCACTGTACAATCCACACTCACACTGTACCATCCACACTCTCTCACTGTACAATCCACACACACACTGTACAATCCATACTCTCTCACTGTACAATTCACACTCACACTGTACAATCCACACTCACACTGTAAAATCCACACTCACACTGTACAATCCACACTCTCACTGTACAATCCACACTCTCACTGTACAATCCACTCTCACACTGTACCATCCACACTCACACTGTACCATCCACACTCACACTGTACCATCCACATTCTCACTGTACAATCCACACTCTCTCACTGTACAATCCACACTCACACTGTACAATCCACACTCACTGTACAATCCACACTCACTGTACAATCCACACTCACTGTACAATCCACACTCACTGTACAATCCACACTCACTGTACAATCCACACTCACTGTACAATCCACACTCTCACACTGTACCATCCACACTCACTGTACAATCCACACTCACACTGTACAATCCACACTCTCTCTCACTGTACAATCCACACACGCACACACTGTACAATCCACACTCTCACACACTGCACAGAGCTGCGGGAGGTTGCGTGTGGGAAATTGGGGGTTTGGGAGACTAAGGGTGCTGGGTGCGGGAGACTTTGGGAGGGGCGTGGGTGACAGGCTGTGAGCAGAATCAGTAACAGTTCGAAATATGGGAACATTACTGGCTGCAAGCAATAACGGCATCATTTGGTTGGACACTCGCTATATTGCCAGTGTCACCCTGACAACTGAAGCATGGTAGGATTTCTTCCTTGCAAATAAAAGTTCGCTTATTTCAGTAAATTCCCAGCACCGAGTGCACAGATTCGATCCCGGCCCCGGGTCACTGTCCGCGTGGAGTTTGCACATTCTCCCCGTGTCTGCGTGGGTCTCGCCCCCACAATGCAAAAAGATGTGCTGGGTAGGTGGATTGGCCACATTAAATTTCCCCTTAATTGGAAAAAAGAAGAATTGGCTGCTCTAAATTTATTCTAAAAATAAAAATATTGAGTAAATTCTATCCATTCCATTGAGGGGCTGCTGTTCCTCTGGGCACAGTGCAGGCACTGAGCACCAGGGGGCACTCTCACTCCATGTCACCCAACACAAAGCCTTTGAAAGACTGTCTCATTACCGTGCAAAGCTAACCACAGTCAGTGCCCTCCACAGGGCCCCCCTTCCCGGTAAACTGGGTACAGGACAAGGGGGTTGGGTGTGGGGGGAGAGATGCGCAAATGAAACACTAGCTGTCCCGAGAGTGAATGAACAGACTCCGGATTCTTAAACATTAAAACTGCAGGTGAAGCTGTGGAGAACCTTGTTCAGTCTATCAATTTGTGTTGGAATATTTGTTAATTTATACTCTTAAACTCTGTCCAAATGTTCTTGAGCCAGCAGTTATGGAGCTAACATTCAGTAGTACGTACAGAGTCTGAAAGGGAAGGTCAGTGTTGGGTTGAGGTTCACTGTGAACCTACAGAGTGACACACAATCCGCCGTCCTTTTTCTCTCGGTTCTGCATGGCATGTGTTCAGCGAGAGTCACGGCAATGGGAAAATACAGTTCCTCGTGCTGTTTACTTGCTAGTTTTTCTTCACTTTCCAGGGGCTGAATTCTCCTCCGTTTTGCCGGCAGCCCGGGGCTTCCCGGTGGCGTGGGGCTGCCCCACAATGGGAAACCCCATTGGCCGGCCGGTGAAGCAGCGGATCCTGACGGCGTGCTGCGCCAGAAATCTGCTGCAGTGGGACGGAGAAACCCGCCCCAGGTCTTTCTTTCCTCACGCCACATCCCCAAGGCGGCACAGTGGCTAGCACTGCCGCCTCACAGCGTCAGGGACCCGGGTTGAATTCCGGCCTCGGGTGACTGAGTGGAGTTTGCACGTTCTCCCTGTGTCTGCGTGGGTTTCCTCTGGGTGCAATCCAAAGATGTGCGGATTAGATGGATTGGCCACGCTAAAATTGCCCCTTAGTGTCTAGGATAGGTTACGGGGATAGAGCAGGGTGGGCAGGGGAGCAGACCTGGACACTGTGCTCTTTCGGGGGCTCGGTGCCGACTCAATGTGCCGAATAGCTTCCTCCTGCACTGCTGGGATTCTATTATAACGGAAAGAACTGGACTGCCAGTGGCAGTATGTAGGGGAAAGACCTGCACGAGGTGGTTCCCACAAGGCTATGGTACTTTTGTCCCTTTTCGCCTAGTCTCTGAGTGTTTCTGATGAAAAACCCACTTATTTAAGGCAATAAGGTGCCTACTTCGGGGATATGCCCAGGAAGACTATTTATATGATGCGCCAGAGGAGGAGGATTCTTTTGTAAAAAAGCACAGGCTGGGTGTGGGTTGATTGTGTTTTTTTTAGTCTTTTTGGATGTTGGAGGTGGGCTGAGTATATGGGGAATTGTTGGGGTTCCTTGTCCTTGTTTGCATTTCCATGTGTGGGTTGAATGTTTCCTAAGTTGGATTTGGGTGGGGGTTTTGTTCTATTTGCTATCACTGTTGTGAAAGTATATTGATCCCTGTTGGAGTAAAGGGTTTTTATACTTTGGGTCTTTTTTCTGTCAGCATTTTTCTTTACTCTGGGCGGGAGTCGCCCTGCTAGCCGAAGTGTTAGCTAACTGAAGTGGTGCAATGTGGGTGATTGCCGCTCATCACATTAGTATGGCTTTAGATAATGTTTTTGTTTTGTTTGGGGTTAGGTTCATTATAAATAGGTTTTAGTGGTTTTTGTTCGCCTTACTATCTTTTGTATGAAGATTTCGCTGTCATATTGTTTGAAAGGAAGAGGAGGGGAGAGGGTGGGGAGTTTGCTGATGGTCACTGCAAATTTTTCTTTGTTTAGTCTTGTCCATGGGTTTGGCGGCCATCTTGGGTGGGCCTGGTTGTTGTACTTTCTAAGTAGCCGTTGGATAATCCCTCTTGGTGGAAACGGATCATTGGGGGGGGGATCACCCAATTTCTTTGGTCACCTGGAATGTCGCGAGTTCAATGGCCCAGTGAAAAGGTCAAAGACACTTGCCCACTTTAAATGTTTGAATGCCTGGGCGGCACTGTGGCACAGTGGTTAACACTGCTGTCTCACAGTGCCGAAGACCCGGGTTCGATCCCAGCCCTAGGTCACTGTCCGTGTGGAGTTGCAAATTCTCCCCGTATCTGCGTGGGTCTCACCCCCACAACCCAAAGATGTGCAGGGTAGGTGGGTTGACAAAGTTAAATTGGCCCTTAATTGGAAAAATTAAAAATATATGTACAAAAGTTTGAATGCTGATGTGGTGTTTCTGCAGGAGACTCATTTGCGGGTCAGACACTAGACAAGGTTGCGGAAGGGGTGGGGGCTTTTTCATTCGGGCTTTGATGACAGGGCTCAGCCATTTTTTCACTGCCTCTGTCTGGACTGGTCTCTAGCTTTCTGACGAGGGTCCCTCTTCTGCAGGGGGGGGGGGGGGTGAAGCTTCCTGACAGGGGTCTCTTTTCGGAAGGGGGGGGGGGAGAAGAGCTCCCTGACAGGGGTCTTTATTCTGGGAGGAGGGGGGGGGAGAGAGAGAGAAAGAGAGCTTCCTGACAGGGGTCTCTCTCTTCTGGGTGGGGGGTGGGGTTAAAGAGCTTCCTGGTAGGGGGTCTTTGTTCTGGGGGTGGGGGGGGGGGTGGGTGGGAGGAGGGGGGAGGAGGGCTTCCTGACGAGGGTCTCTATTCTTGGACGGGTGTTCCTGACTGGGGTCTCTGTTCTGGGGGGGGGGGGGGGGTGAGGGGGAAAGAGAGCTTCCTGACAGGGGCCTCTCTTCTGGGGGGGGGGGGCATCCTAACATAGTCACTTTTCTGAGGAGTCTGTGGGGGGGAGGGGTCGGTCTCCTTATTTAGCGGGTCTCTGTGGGGATCTCCTTATTTAGGGGATCTGTGGGAGGGTTCCTTATTTAGGGGGTCTTTGTAATTTAAGGGTCTCTGGGGGGGTTCCTTATTTAAGGGGTCTCTGGGGGGGGTCTTTATTTAAGGGGTCTCTGGGGGAAGGTTTATTTAGGGGGTCTCTGGGGAGGTTTATTTAGGGGGTCTCTCGGGGGGTCTTTATTTAAGGGGTCTCTGGGGGAGGTTTATTTAGCTGGTCTCTGGGGAGGTTTATTTAGGGGTTGTCTGGGGAGGTTTCTTTAGGGGGTCTCTTGGGGGCTCTTTATTTAAGGGGTCTCTGGGGGAGGTTTATTTAGGGGGTCTCTGGGTGGAGGATTATTTAGGGGGTCTCTGGCTGGAGGATTATTTAGGGGGTCTCTGGGTGGAGGATTATTTAGGGGGTCTCTGGGTGGAGGATTATTTAGGGGGTCTCTGGCTGGAGGATTATTTAGGGGGTCTCTGGCTGGAGGATTATTTAGGGGGTCTCTGGGTGGAGGATTATTTAGGGTGTCTCTGGGTGGAGGATTATTTAAGGGGGTCTCTGGGGAGGCTTATTTAGGGGGTCTCTGGTTGGGGTTCTCATTTAGGAGTCTCGGGGGGGGGGACTTATTTAGGTGATCTCTGGAGGGGGTCTGTGGGGAGAGGAGTTCTATTTTTAGGGGGTGCAATTCCGCTTTGGCGGGAGAACATCGTTTCCCAAACGGAGAATATCGCCCGTGGTGTGAACCTCAGCATCGCTTCACATTAGCATTTAACATCACTCCACAAATGATGATTGGAAGGTACTCGCTGTATTAGCCCAGTGGCCTAAACTGACACCGAGTCCTTAGCTCTCAAAGTCATCTTTAACAGTGTGTTGTTGACAGCACAATGCAGTCATGTGAGAAAGAGGTGCCAGTGCAGCTTGATCAGATACGTGATGGATTGCAGAGACAGGCCACTTTGTTGCTATTTTGGATCACAGGATGACAAGCTCGTTTTGGCTCTGTTTCCACTACGTGACTAAGTGCAGTCTCCTGGAAGGGACTCAGCATCACATGCAAACCCTCAGAGACAGAAACACAAAAGCAGATACTAACCTCATGCCCTGCACAATTCAACCATCTAACAAAGTTATCCTTCTCAGGTTCACCAGTCAACGAGCCACATTTAGAAAGACTTTATTTCACACTGACAACTGATACAGACAGAGCCATAACCAAGGGATCAGATTACGGTTCTGCAATGCTGCCACGTTGTTATTCTTGATGCGGACAATTCAACAGCTAATAGAAGGGGGGGGGGGGAAAACCTCTGAAAATACTCCTGTCCTCGAAAAAACAAGGCTGGAGCATTTGCAACCATCTTCAGCCGGAAGGGCCGAGTAGATGGTCCACCTACCACACCACACACACCACTGTTCAGACAATTTGATTCACACCATGATATCAGGAAATGGCTGAAAGCAGCAGATACAGCAAAGGCTTTGGGCCTTTACGACACTCCGAAGACTTGTGCCCCAGAAACTTGCCGCACCCATAGCCAATTGTCAGCAAAGTGACGGAAGGGGCCATCGACAGTGTTAAAGGCGGCATCTACTCAACAACAACATGCTCGCCAATGCTCAGATTGGGTTCCACCAGGACCACCCAGTTCCTGACCGCAATATAGCCTCGGACCAAAGATGGACAAAGGAGCTGAACCCGAGACGCGGAGGTGCGGACAGTGACATCAAGGCCGATTTAACCGAATGTCACATCGAGGCGTCCTAACAAAATGGAGGTCAATGGGCATCAGGGGGGAAACGCTCTGCTGGTTGGAGAGTTTTCTTTCCACCGAGCACAAAGGATGTTGGCTTTTGCAGGCCCATCATCTCAGTCCCAGGGCATCGCTGCACGGGTTATGCGGGGTAATACCCGAGGCCTCACCATTTACTTCCTTTATCAATGGCTTTCCCTCCACAATAAGGTCAGAAGTGGGGATGGTCGCCGATTGCACAGTATTCAGTATCATTTGCGACTCCTCAGTAGTTTTTTTTGTTCTTTAAAAATTTTTTTTTAGCGTACCCAATTCATTTTTTCCAATTAAGGGGCAATTTAGCGTGGCCATTCCACCTACCCTGCACATCTTTTGGGTTGTGGGGGTCAAACCCACGCAAACACGGGGAGAATGTTACAAGCTAGGAAGGACCTAAAGAGAGAGCTAAGAAGAGCCAGGAGGGGACATGAGAAGTCTTTGGCAGGTAGGATCAAGGATAACCCTAAAGCTTTCGATAGATATGTCAGGAATAAAAGAATGACTAGGGTAAGAGTAGGGCCAGTCAAGGCCAGTAGTGGGAAGTTGTGCTTGGAGTCCGAGGAGATAGGAGGGGTGCTAAATGAATATTTTTTGTCAGTATTCACACAGGAAAAAGACAATGTTGTCGAGGAGAATACTGAGATACAGGCTACTAGACTAGAAGGGTTTGAGGTTCATAAGGAGGAGGTGTTAGCAATTCTGGAAAGTGTGAAAATAGATAGGTCACCTGGGCCGGATGGGATTTATCCTAGGATTCTCTGGGAAGCTAGGGAGGAGATTGCTGAGCCTTTGGCTTTGATCTTTAAGTCATCTTTGTCTACAGGAATAGTGGCAGAAGACTGGAGGATAGTAAATGTTGTCCCCTTGTTCAAGAAGGGGAGTAGAGATAACCCTGGTAACTATAGACCAGTGAGCCTTACTTCTGTTGTGGGAAAAATCTTGGAAAGGTGTATAAGAGATAGGTGTATAAGAGATAGAATCATCTGGAAAGGAATAATTTGATTAGAGATAGTCAACACGGTTTTGTGAAGGGTAGGTCGTGCCTTACAAACATTATAGAGTTCTTTGAGAATGTGACCAAACAGGTGGATGAGGGTAAAGCAGTTGATGTGGTGTACATGGATTTCAGTAAAGCGTTTGATAAGGTTCCCCACGGTAGGCTACTGCAGAAAATACGGAGGCATGGGATTCAGGGTGATTTAGCAGTTTGGATGAGAAATTGGCTAGCTGGAAGAAGACAAAAGTTGGTGGTTGATGGGAAATGTTTAGTCTGGAGTCCAGTTACTAGTGGTGTACCACAAGGATCTGTTTTGGGGCCACTGCTGTTTGTCATTTTTATAAATGACCTGGAGGAGGGCGTAGAAGGATGGGTGAGTAAATTTGCAGATGACACTAAAGTCGGTGGAGTTGTGGACAGTGTGGAAGGATGTTGCAAGTTACAGAGGGACATAGATAAGCTGCAGCGCTGGGCTGAGAGGTGGCAAATGGAGTTTAATGCAGAAAAGTGTGAGGTGATTCATTTTGGAAGGAATAACAGGAAGACAGAGTACTGGGCTAATGGTAAGATTCTTGGCAGTGTGGATGAGCAGAGAGATCTCGGTGTCCATGTACCTAGATCCCTGAAAGTTGCCACCCAGGTTGAGAGGGTTGTTAAGAAAGCGTACGGTGTGTTAGCTTTGATTGGTCGAGGGATTGAGTTTAGGAGCCATGAGGTCATGAGGCACAACACTCTGGTGCGGCCACATTTGGAGTACTGCGTGCAATTCTGGTCGCCGCATTATAGGAAGGATGTAGAAGCATTGGAAAGGGTGCAGAGGAGATTTACCAGAATGTTGCCTGGTATGGAGGGAAGATCTTATGAGGAAAGGCTGAAGGACTTGAGGCCGTTTTCGTTAGAGAGAAGGTGGTTAAGAGGTGACTTAATTGAGGCATACAAGATGATCAGAGGATTGGATAGGGTGAACAGTGAGAGCCTTTTTCCTCGGATGGTGATGTCTAGCACGAGGGTACATAGCTTTAAATTGAGGGGAGATAGATATAAGACAGATGTCAGAGGTAGGTTATTTACTCCGAGAGTAGTAAGGGCGTGGAATGCCCTGCCTGCAACAGTAGTGGACTCGCCAACACTAAGGACATTCAAATGGTCATTGGATAGACATATGGACAATAAGGGAACATTGTAGATGGGCTTTAGAGTGGTTTCACAGGTCGGCGCAACATCGAGGGCCGAAGGGCCTGTACTGCGCTGTAACGTTCTATGTTCTAATGTGCAAACTCCACACGGCCAGTGACCCAGAGCCAGGATCAAACCTGGGACCTCGGCGCCGTGAGGCTGCAGTGCTAACCACTGCACCACCGTGCTGCCCCTCGACTCCTCGGTACTGAAGCAGTTTGTGCATGCATGCAGCAGAGCCTGGACAATATTCAGGCTTGGCCTTATCAGGGGCAAGTAATACTTATGCCACACAAATGCAGGAAGTGATGATTTCCAACGAGAGAGAATCTAAGCATCTCCCACTGACATTCAATGGAATTACCATTGCTGAATTCCCCACTATCAACATCCTTGGAGTTACCCTTCACCTTAGCTGGACCAGCCGTATAAATACAGTGGTGAAAAGAGCAGATCAGAGACGAGGAATTCTGCGGCGAGTGACTCCCCAAAGCCTGTCCACCATCTACAAGGCACAAGTCAGGAGTGTGATGGAATAAGAACATAAGAGCTAGGAGCAGGAGTAGGCCATCGGGCCCCTCGGGCCTGCTCCACCATTCAATGAGATCATGGCTGATCTTTTGTGGACTCAGCTCCACTTTCCGTCCCGAACACCATAACTCTTAATCCCTTTATTCTTCAAAAAACTATCTATCTTTATCTTAAAAACATTCAATGAAGGAGCCTCAACTGCTTCACTGGGCAAGTAATTCCATAGATTCACAACCCTTTGGGTGAAGAAGTTCCTCCTAAACTCAGTCCTAAATCTACTTCCCCTTATTTTGAGGCTATGCCCCCTAGTTCTGCTTTCACCCGCCAGTGGAAACAACCTGCCCGCATCTACCCATAGAATTTACAGTGCAGAAGGAGACCATCCGGCGCACCGAGTCTGCACCGGCCCTTGGAAAGAGCACCCTACCCAAGGTCAACACCTCCACCCTATCCCCATAACCCAGCAACCCCACCCAATACTAAGGGCAATTTTGGACACTAAGGGCAATTTATCATGGCCAATCCACCTAACCTGCACATCTTTGGACTGTGGGAGGAAACCGGAGCAGCCGGAGGAAACCCACGCACACACGGGATGGATGTGCAGACTCCGCACAGACAGTGACCCAAGCCGGAATCGAACCTGGGACCCTGGAGCTGTGAAGCAATTGTGCTATCCACAATGCTACCGTGCTGCCCACCTATCTATTCCCTTCATAATTTGATATGTTTCTATAAGATCCCCCCTCATCCTTCTAAATTCCAACAAGTACAGTCCCAGTCTACTCAACCACTCCTCGTAATCCAACCCCTTCAGCTCTGGGATTAACCTAGTGAATCTCCTCTGCACACCCTCCAGCCCCAGTACGCCCTTTCTCAGATAAGGAGACCAAAACTGAACACAATACTCCAGGTGTGGCCTCACTAACACCGTATACAATTGCAGCATAACCTCCCTAGTTTTAAACTCCATCCCTCTAGCAATGAAGGACAAAATTCCTTTTGCCTTCTTAATCACCTGTTGCGCCTGTAAACCAACTTTTTGCGACTCATGCACTAGCACACCCAGGTCTCTCTGCACAGCAGCATGTTTTAATATTTTATCATTTAAATAATAATTCCTTTTGCTGTTATTCCTTTCAAAATGGATAACCTCACATTTGTCAACATTGTATTCCATCTGCCAGACCCTAGCCCATTCACTTAACCTATCCAAATTCCTCTGCAGACTTCCAGTATCCTCTGCACTTTTTGCTTTACCACTCATTTTAGTGTCGTATGCAAACTTGAACACATTGCCCTTGGTCCCCAACTCCAAATCATCTATGTAAATTGTGAACAATTGTGGGCCCAACACTGATCCTGGAGGGACACCACGAGCTACTGATTGCCAACCAGAGAAATGCCCATTAATCCCCACTCTTTGCTTTCTATTAATGAACCAATCCCCTATCCATGCTACTACTTTACCCTTAATGCCATGCATCTTTATCTTATGCAGCAACCTTTTGTGTGGCACCTTGTCAAAGGCTTTCTGGAAATCCAGATATACCACATCCATTGGCTCCCCGTTATCTACCGCACTGGTAATGTCCTCAAAAAATTGCACTAAATTAGTTAGGCACGACCTGCCCTTTATGAACCCATGCTGCGTCTGCCCAATGGGACAATTTCCATCCAGATGCCTCGCTATTTCTTCCTTGATGATAGATTCCAGCATCTTCCCTACTACCGAAGTTAAGCTCACTGGCCTATAATTACCCGCTTTCTGCCTACCTCCTTTTTTAATCAGTGGTGTCACGTTTGCTAATTTCCAATCCGCCGGGACCACCCCAGAGTCTAGTGAATTTTGGTAAATTATCACTAGTGCATTTGCAATTTCCCTAGCCATCTCTTTTAGCACTCTGGGATGCATTCCATCAGGGCCAGGAGACTTGTCTACCTTTAGCCCCATTAGCTTGCCCATCACCACCTCTTTCGTGATAACAATCATCTCAAGGTCCTCACCTGTCATAGCCTCATTTCTATCAGTCACTGGCATGTTATTTGTGTCTTCCACTGCGTGGGTTCCCTCCGGGTGCTCCAGTTTCCTCCCACAGTCCAAAGATGTGCAGGTTAGGTGGACTGGCCATGATAAATTGCCCTTAGTGTCCAAAATTGCCCTTAGTGTTGGGTGGGGTTACTGGGTTATGGGGATAGGGTGGAGGTGTTGACCTTGGGTAGGGTGCTCCACCCAAGAGCCGGTGCAGACTCGATGGTCCGAATGGCCTCCTTCTGCACTGTAAATTCTATGATAATCTATGATAATCTATGACCGACCCAAAAAACCTGTTCAGTTCCTCAGCCATTTCCTCATCTCCCATTATTAAATCTCCCTTCTCATCCTCTGAAGGACCAATATTTACCTGAGCCACTCTTTTTTTGTTTTATATATTTGTAGAAACTTTTACTATCTGTTTTTATATTCTAAGCAAGTTTACTCTCATAATCTTACTCTTCTTTATAGCTTTTTTAGTACCTTTCTGTTGCCCCCTAAAGATTTCCCAGTCCTCCAGTCTCCCACTAATCTTTGCCACTTTGTATGCTTTTTCCTTCAATTTGCTACTCTCCCTTATTTCCTTAGATATCCACGGGCGATTTTCCCTCTTTCTACCGTCCTTCCTTTTTGTTGGTATAAACCTTTGCTGAGCACTGTGAAAAATCACTTGGAAGGTTCTCCACTGTTCCTCAACTGTTTCACCATAAAGTCTTTGCTCCCAGTCTACCTTAGCTAGTTCTTCTCATCCCATTGTAATCTCCTTTGTTTAAGCACAAAACACTACTGTTTGATTTTAACTTCTCGCCCTCCATCTGTATTTTAAATTCCACCATATTGCGATCGCTCCTTCCGAGAGGATCCCTAACTATGAGATCATTAATCAATCCTGTCTCATTACACAGGACCAGATCTAGGACCGCTTGTCCCCTCGTAGGTTCCATTACATACTGTTCTAGGAACCTATCGTGGATACATTCTATAAACTCCTCCTCAAGGCTGCCTTGACCGACCTGGTTAAACCAATCGACATGTAGATTAAAATCCCCCATGATAACTGCTGTACCATTTCTACATGCATCTGAATACTCTCCACTTGCCTGGATGAGGGCAGCTCCAACACTCAAGAAGCTCGACACCGTCCCGGACAAAGCTACCCTGCTTTGATGAGAACCCAACCCACCATCTACAAGATGCACCACAGCAATATCGCAAGGTTCGGTTGACAGCTAATTCCTAATCGGTGGCCTAGAAGGACAAGGACAGCAGGTGTATCGGAACATTGCCAACTGTAAATGCTTCTCCACGTTGCATGTCATCCTGGTAGACTGTCAATGGGTCAAACTCCCGGCATCTATCGTTAACAGCACTGTGATGTACCTACACATGAACAGCAGCAATTCAAAAACGCACCAGCTTCTCGAGGGAAATTAGGGATGGGCAGTGGGGCAATAAATGCTGACCATGCACGCCAGAACAAGCAGAAAAAAGGTTAGATGGTGAAGTCATCAAATTCCGGTCGCAGCATCACAGAAACAGATGTACAAAATCTCAGGAACCTATGTCTGGTTCCTTACCAGTGATTTAATGTTTTTAAATATAAATTTAGAATACCCAATTCATTTTACCCAATTAAGGGGCAATTTAGCGTAGCCAATCCACCTACCCTGCACATCTATGGGTAGTGGGGGCAAAACATGGGGAGAATGTGCAAACTCCACACGGACAGAGACACAGAGCACGGATCGAACCAGCGATTTCATTAATGATCACTCTCACACTGACCAGTGATTTAATTAATGATCACTCTCACACTGACCAGTGATTTAATTAATGACCACCCGCACACTGACCAGCGATTTAGTAACAATCAATCTCACTGACGAGTGATTTAATTAATGATAACTCTCACACTGATCAGAGATTTACTTAATGATCACCCTCACACTGACCAGTGATTTAATTAATGATCGTTCTCACACAGACCAGTGGTTGAATTAATGATCACTCTCACACTGACCAGTGATTTAACTAATGATCACACTCCCTGACCAGTGATTTACATAATGATCACTCCCACACGGACCAGTGATTTACTGAATGATCACTCTCACACTGACCAGTGATTTAATTAATGATCACTCTCACTTACATTAATGATCACTCTCACTGACCAGTGATTTAATTAATGATCACACACACTGACCAGTGATTTAACTAATGATCACTCTCTCACTGACCAGTGATTTAATGAATGATCACTCTCTCACTGACCAGTGATTTAATTAACGATCAATCTCACTGACCAGTGATTTAACGAATGATCACTCTCACACTGACCAGGGATTTAATGAATGATCACTCTCTCACTGACCAGTGATTTAATTAATGATCGCTCTCACACTGACAAGTGGTTGAGTTAATGATCACTCCGACACTGACCAGTGATTTACTGAATGATCACTCTCACACTGACCAGTGATTTACTGAATGATCACTCTCACACTGACCAGGGATTTCATTAATGATCACTCTCACTTACATTAATGATCACTCTCACTGACCAGTGATTTAATTAATGATCACACACACTGACCAGTGATTTAACTAATGATTACTCTCTCACTGACCAGTGATTTAATTAATGATCACTCTCACACTGACCAGTGATTTAATGAATTATCACTCTCTCACTGACCAGTGATTTAATTAATGATCGCTCTCACACTGACAAGTGGTTGAGTTAATGATCACTCCGACACTGACCAGTGATTTACTGAATGATCACTCTCACACTGACCAGTGATTTACTGAATGATCACTCTCACACTGACCAGGGATTTAATTAATGATCACTCTCACTTACATTAATGAACACTCTCACTGACCAGTGATTTAATTAATGATCACACACACTGACCAGTGATTTAACTAATGATTACTCTCTCACTGACCAGTGATTTAATTAATGATCACTCTCACACTGACCAGTGATTTAATGAATGATTCATCTCACACTGACCAGTGATTTAATTAATGATCACACACACTGACCAGTGATTTAACTAATGATCACTCTCTCACTGACCAGTGATTTAATTAATGATCACTCTCACACTGACCAGTGATTTAATGAATGATCACTCTCACTGACCAGTGATTTAATTAACGATCAATCTCACTGACCAGTGATTTAACTAATGATCACTCTCACTGACCAGTGATTTAATTAATGATCACTCTCACACTGCCCAGTGATTTAATTAATGATCACTCTCACACTGACCTGCGATTTAATTAATGATTCATCTCACACTGACCAGTGATTTAATTAATGATTCATCTCACACTGACCAGTGATTTACTTAATGATCACACTCACACTGACCAGTGATTTAATTAATGATTCATCTCATACTGACCAGTGATTTAATTAATGATCACTCTCACACTGACCAGTGATTTAATTAACGATCACACTCACTGACCAGTGATTTAATTAATGATCACCTTCTCACTGACCAGTGATTTAATTAAAGATCAGTCCCCACTGACCAGTGATTTAATTGACGATCACACTCACTGACCAGTGATTTAATTAATAATCACTCTCACTGACCAGTGATTTAATTCATGTTCACCAACTCACTGACCAGTGATTTAATTAATGATCACTCACAATTAACAAGTGAGTTAATTAATCATCACTCTCTCACTGACCAGTGATTGAATTGACGATCACACTCAAACTGACCAGTGATTTAATTAACGATCACACTCACTGACCAGTGATTTAATTAATGATCACCTTCTCACTGACCAGTGATTTAATTAATGATCACTCACAATTAACAAGCGAGTTAAGTAAAAACCGCTCTCACACTGACCAGTGATTTAATTAATGATCACTCTCACTGACCTGCGATTTAATTATTGATCACCCTCACACTGACCAGAGATTTAGTACGATCAACCTCACTGACCAGTGATTTACTTAATGATCACCCTCACACTGACCAGTGATTCAATTAATGATAACTCACTGACTGACCAGTGATTTAATTAATGATCGCTCTCACACTGACAAGTGGTTGAGTTAATGATCACTCTCACACTGACCAGTGATTTAACTAATGATCACTCTCCCTGACCAGTGATTTAAATAATGATCACTCCGACACTGACCAGTGATTTACTGAATGATCACTCTCACACTGACCAGTGATTTAATGAATGATCACTCTCACGCTGACCAGTGATTTAATTAATCATTCATCTCACACTGACCAGTGATTTAATTAATGATTCATGTCACACTGACCAGTGACTCAATTAATGATCACTCTCACCCTGAGCAGTGAATAAACTAATGATCACTCTCACACTGACCACTGATTTAATTAAAGATCACTTTCTCACTGACCTGCAATTCAATTAATGATTCATCTCACACTGACCAGTAATTTAACTAATGATCACCCACAGACTGACCAGTGATTTAATTAATGATTCATCTCACACTGACCAGTGATTTAATGAATGATCATAGAACATAGAACGATACAGTGCAGTACAGGCCCTTCGGCCCACGATGTTGCACCGACATGGGAAGTCAAAAAACAAAAGCCATCTAACCTACACTATGCCATTATCATCCATATGCTTATCCAATAAACTTTTAAATGCCCTCAATGTTGGCGAGTTCACTACTGTAGCAGGTAGGGCATTCCACGGCCTCACCACTCTTTGTGTAAAGAACCTACCTCTGACCTCTGTCCTATATCTATTACCCCTCAGTTTAAGGCTATGTCCCCTCGTGCTAGCCATTTCCATCCGCGGGAGAAGGCTCTCACTGTCCACCCTATCTAACCCTCTGATCATTTTGTATGCCTCTATTAAGTCTCCTCTTAACCTTCTTCTCTCTAACGGAAACAACCTCAAGTCCATCAGCCTTTCCTCATAAGATTTTCCCTCCATACCAGGCAACATCCTGGTAAATCTCCTCTGCACCCGTTCCAAAGCTTCCACGTCCTTCCTATAATGAGGTGACCAGAACTGCACGCAATACTCCAAATGCGGCCGTACCAGAGTTTTGCAACATGACCTCATGACTCCGGAACTCAATCCCTCTACCAATAAAGGCCAACACACCATAGGCCTTCTTCACAACCCTATCAACCTGGGTGGCAACTTTCAGGGATCTATGTACATGGACACTGAGATCCCTCTGCTCATCCACACTTACAAGAATTTTACCATTTGCCAAATATTCCGCATTCCTGTTATTCCTTCCAAAGTGAATCACCTCACACTTCTCTACATTAAACTCCATTTGCCACCTCTCAGCCCAGCTCTGCAGCTTATCTATGTCCCTCTGTAACCTGCAACATCCTTCCGCACTGTCGACACCACCGACTTTAGTGTCGTCTGCAAATTTACTCACCCACCCTTCTGCGCCCTCCTCTAGGTCATTTATAAAAATGACAAACAGCAACGGCCCCAGATCCTTGTGATACGCCACTTGTAACTGAACTCCATTCTGAACATTTCCCATCAACCACCACCCTCTGTCTTCTTTCAGCTAGCCAATTTCTGATCCACATCTCTAAATTACCCTCAATCCCCAGCCTCCGTATTTTATGCAATAGCCTACCGTGGGGAACCTTATCAAACGCTTTACTGAAATCGATATACATCACATCAACTACTCTACCCTCGTCTACCTGTTCAGTCACCTTCTCAAAGAACTCGATAAGGTTTGTGAGGCATGACCTACCCTTCACAAAGCCATGCTGACTATCCCTAATCATATTATTCCTATCAAGATGATTATAAATCTTGTCTCTTATAATCCCCTCCAAGACTTTACCCACAACAGACGTGAGGCTCACCGGTCTATAGTTGCCGGGGTTGTCTCTACTCCCCTTCTTGAACAAAGGGACCACATTTGCTATCCTCCAGTCCTCTGGCACTATTCCTGTAGCCAATGATGACATAAAAATCAAAGCCAAAGGCTCAGCAATCTCTTCCCTGGCCTCCCAGAGAATCCTAGGATAAATCCCATCAGGCCCCGGGGACTTATCTATTTTCAGCCTGTCCAGAATTGCCAACACCTCTTCCCTACGTACCTCAATGCCATCTATTCTAATAGCCTGGGTCTCAGCATTCTCCTCCACAACATTCTCTTTTTCCTGAGTGAATACTGACGAAAAATATTCATTTAGTATCTCGCCTATCTCTTCAGACACCACACACAACTTCCTATCCCTGTCCTTGACCGGCCCTACTCTTACCCTAGTCATTCTTTTATTCCTGACATACCTCGAGAAAGCTTTTGGGTTTTCCTTGATCCTACCTGCCAAATACATCTCATGTCCCCCCCTTGCTCGTCTTAGCTCTCTCTTTAGCTCCTTCCTCGCTACCTTGTAACTATCAAGCGCCCCAACTAAAACTTCACACCTCATCTTCACATAGGCCTCCTTCTTCCTCTTAACAAGAGATTTCACTTCTTTGGTAAACCACGGTTCCCTCGCTCGACGCCTTCCTCCCTGCCTGACCGGTACGTACTTATCAAGAACACGCAGTAGCTGTTCCTTGAACAAGCTCCACATATCCAGTGTGCCCAACACTTGCAGCCTACTTCTCCAACCTACCCCTCCCAAGTCATGTCTAATGGCATCATAATTGCCCTTCCCCCAGCTATAACTCTTGCCCTGCGGGGTATACTTATCCCTTTCCATCACTAACGTAAACGTCACCGAATTGTGGTCACTGTCCCCAAAGTGCTCACCTACCTCCAAATCGAACACCTGGCCTGGTTCATTACCCAAAACCAAATCCAATGTGGCCTCGCCTCTTGTTGGCCTGTCAACATATTGCGTCAGGAAACCCTCCTGCACACATTGTACAAAAAACGACCCATCTAATGTACTCGAACTATATCTTTTCCAGTCAATATTTGGAAAGTTAAAGTCTCCCATAATAACTACCCTGTTACTTTCGCTCTTATCCAGGATCATCTTCGTCATCCTTTCCTCTACATCCCGAGAACTATTAGGAGGCCTATAGAAAACTCCCAACAGGGTGACCTCTCCTTTCCTGTTTCTAACCTCAGCCCATACTACCTCGGAAGAAGAGTCCCCATTTAGCAACCTCTCCGCCACCGTAATACTGTTCTTGACTAGCAGCGCCACACCTCCCCCTCTTTTGCCTCCTTCTCTGAGCTTACTAAAAAACCTAAACCCCGGAACCTGCAACAACCATTCCTGTCCCTGCTCGATCCATGTCTCCGAAATGGCCACAACATCGAAGTCCCAGGTACCAACCCATGCTGCCAGTTCCCCTACCTTATTTTGTATACTCCTGGCATTGAAGTAGACACACTTCAAACCACCTACCTGAACACTGGCCCCCTCCTGCGAAGTCAAATTTGTGCTCCTGACCTCTATACTCTCAATCTCCCGTACCCTAAAACTACAATCCAGGTTCCCATGCCCCTGCTGCATTAGTTTAAACCCCCCCAAAGAGCACTAACAAATCTCCCCCCCAGGATATTTGTGCCCCTCAGGTTCAGATGTAGACCATCCTGTCTGTAGAGGTCCCACCTTCCCCAGAAAGAGCCCCAGTTATCCAGAAATCTGAATCCCTCCCGCCTGCACCATCCCTGTAGCCACGTGTTTAATTGCTCTCTCTCCCTATTCCTCATCTCATTATCACGTGGCACGGGCAACAACCCAGAGATAACAACTCTGTTTGTTCTCGTTCTGAGCTTCCATCCTAGCTCCCTGAAAGCCTGCCTGACATCCTTGTCCCCTTTCCTACCTATGTCGTTAGTGCCAATGTGGACCACGACTTGGGGCTGCTCCCCCTCCCCCGTAAGCACCCGGAAAACACTCTCACACTGACCAGTCATTTAATGAATGATCACTCTCACACTGACCAGCGATTTAGTACGATCAACCTCACTGACCAGTGATTTAATTAATGATAACTCTCACACTGACCAGTGATTTATTTAATGATCACTCTCACACTGACCAGTGATTTAATTGAAGACTACTCTCACACTGACCAGTGATTGAATTGACGATCACACTCACTGACCAGTGATTTAATTAATGATCACACTCAAACTGACCAGTGATTTAATGAATGATCACTCTCTCACTGACCAGTGATTTAATTAACGATCAATCTCACTCACCAGTGATTTAACTAATGATCACTCTCTCACTGACCAGTGATTTAATTAAGATCAGCCCCATACTGACCAGTGATTGAATTGACGATCACACTCACTGACCAGTGATTTAATTAATGATCACACTCAAACTGACCAGTGATTTAATGAATGATCACTCTCACACTGACCAGTGATTTAATTAATGATCACACTCACACTGACCAGTGATTTAATGAATGATCACTCTCACACTGACCAGCGATTTAGTACGATCAACCTCACTGACCAGTGATTTAATTAATGATAACTCTCACACTGACCAGTGATTTATTTAATGATCACTCACACTGACCAGTGATTTAATTAATGATTTATCTCACACTGACCAGTGATTTAATTAATGATCACTCTCACACTGACCAGTGATTTAATTGAAGACTACTCTCACACTGACCAGTGATTTAATTGAAGACTACTCTCACACTGACCAGTAATTTAATTAATGATCACACTCAAACTGACCAGTGATTTAATGAATGATCACTCTCTCACTGACCAGTGATTTAATTAAGATCAGCCCCATACTGACCAGTGATTGAATTGACGATCACACTCACTGACCAGTGATTTAATTAATGATCACACTCAAACTGACCAGTGATTTAATTAATGATTCATCTCACACTGACCAGTGATATAATTAATGATCACGCTCACACTGACCAGTGATTTAATGAATGATTAATCTCACACTGACCAGTGTTTTAATTCATGATCACCTTCTCACTGACCTGCGCTTTATTAATGATCACCCGCACACTGACCAGAGATTTAGTAACAATCAATCTCACTGACCAGTGATTTAATTAATGATTCATTTCACACTGACCAGTGATTTCCTTAATCATCACACTCACACTGACCAGTGATTTAATTAATGATCACACTCACACTGACCAGTGATTAAATCAGTGATCACTCTTTCACTGACCTGCGATTTAATTAATGATTCATCTCACACTAACCAGTGATTTAATTAATGATTCATCTCACACTGACCAGTGATTTAATAAATGATCACTCTCACACTGACGAGTGATTTAATTGACGATCACACTCACTGCCCATTGATTTAATTAATGATCACACTCACACTATCCAGTGATTTAATTAACGATCACACTCTCCAGTGATTTAATTAACAATCACACTCACTGACCAGTGATTTAATTAATGATCACACTCAAACTGACCAGTGATTTAATTAACGATCACTCTCTGACCAGTGATTTAGTTAATGATCACCCGCACACTGACCAGCGATTTAGTAACAATCAATCTCACTGACGAGTGATTCAATTAATGATAACTCTCACACTGACCAGAGATTTACTTAATGATCACCCTCACACTGACCAGTGATTTAATTAATGATCACTCACTCACTGACCTGCGATCTAATTAATGATTCATCTCACACTGACCAGTGATTTAATTAATGATTCATTTCACACTGACCAGTGATTTCCTTAATCATCACACTCACACTGACCAGTGATTAAATCAGTGATCACTCTCTCACTGACCTGCATTTTAATTAATGCTTCATCTCACACTGACCAGTGATTTAATTAATGACAACTCTTTCACTGAATAGCAATTCAATTAATGATCGCTCTCACTGACCAGTGATTTAATTAATAATCACTCTCACACTGACCAGTGATTTAATGAATGATCAATCTTACACTTACCAGTGATTTAATTAACGATCACTCTCACACTGATCAGTGATTTAATTAATAATCACTCTCACACTGACCAGTGATTTAATTAATGATCAATCTTACACTTACCAGTGATTTAATTAACGATCACTCACACTGATCAGTGATTTAATTAACGATCACTCTCACACTGACCGGTGATTTAATTAATGATCACTCTCACACTGCCCAGTGAGTTAATTAATGATCACTCTCACATTGCCCAGTAATTTAATTAATGATCACTCCCACACTGACCAGTGATTTAATTAATGATCACTCTTACACTGACCAGTGATTTAATTAATGGTTAATCTCACACTGACCAGTGATTTAATTAATAATCACGTTCTCACGGACCTGCGATTTAATTAATGATCACCCACACACTGACCAGCGATTTAGTAACAATCAATCTCACTGACGAGTGATTTAATTAATGATAACTCTCACACTGACCAGAGATTTAATTAATGTTTCATTTCACACTGACCAGTGATTTCCTGAATGATCACACTCACACTGATCAGTGATTTATTAATGATCACACTCACACTGACCAGTGATTAAATCAGTGATCACTCTCTCACTGACCTGTAATTTAATTAATGATTCATCTCACTGACCAGTGATTAATTAACGATCACTCTCACACAGACCAGTGATTTAATTGACAATCACACTCAATGACCATTGATTTAATTAATGATTAATCTCACAGTGACCAGTGATTTAATGAATGATCACTCACAGTGACCAGTGATTTAATTAATGATCACTCACACTGATCAGTGATTTAACTAATGATCACCCTCACACTGACCAGAGATTCAATTAGTGATCACTCTCATTGATCAGTGATTTAATTAATGATCACTCTCACACTCAGCAGTGATTTAATTAATGATTAATCTCACGCTGACCAGTGATTGAATTAATGATTAATCTCACACTGACCAGTGATTTAATTAATAATCACGCTCACACTGACCAGAGATTTAATTAATACTCACTCTCACACTGACAAGAGATTAAATTAATGATAACTCTCACACTGACCACTGATTTAACTAATGACCACGCTCACACTGACCAGTGATTTAGCTAATGTTCACAGTCACACTGACCAGTGATTCAATTAATGATTCATCACACACTGACCTGTGATTTACTTAATGATCACTCTCACACTGACCAGTGATTTAGCTAATGTTCACAGTCACACTGACCAGTGATTTAATTAATGATTCATCACACACTGACCTGTGATTTACTTAATGATCACTCTCACACCGACCAGCGATTTAATTAATGATCACTCTCACAATTAACAAGAGATTTAATTAATGAACACCCACACTAGCCATTCATCTAATTAATGACAAGTCTTTCCCTGACTATTGATTAAATTAATGATCACTCTCACTGACCAGTGATTTAATTAATAATCACTCTCACACTGACCAGAGATTTAATTAATGATCGCTCTCACACTGACCACTGATTTAACTAATGATTACTCTCACACTGACCAGTGATTTAGCTAATGTTCACAGTCACACTAACCAGTGATTTAATTAATGAGTCATCTCACACTTACCAGTGATTTAATTAATGATTCATCTCACTGACCCGTGATATAATTAATGATCACGCTCACACTGACCAGTGATTTAATTAATGATTCATCTCACTGACCAGTGATATAATTAATGATCACGCTCACACTGACCAGTGATTTAATTAATGATTAATCTCACACTGACCAGTGATTTAATTCATAATCACCTTCTCTCTGACCTGGGACCAGCGATTTAGTAACAATCAATCTCACTGACGAGTGATTTAATTAATGATTCATCTCACTGACCAGTGATTTAATTAATGATCACTCTCTCACTGACCTGCGATTTAATTAATGATTCGTCTCACTGACCAGTGATTTAATTAATGATCACTCTCACTGACCTGCAATTTAATTAATGATTCATCTCACACTGACCAGTGATTTAATTAATGATTCATCTCACACTGACCAGTGATTTAATTAATGATTCATCTCACTGACCCGTAATATAATTAATGATCACGCTCACAATGACCAGTGATTTAATTCATAATCACCTTCTCACTGACCTGCGCTTTATTAATGATCACCCGCTCACTGACCAGCGATTTAGTAACAATCAATCTCACTGACGAGTGATTTAATTAATGATAACTCTCACACTGACCAGAGATTTACTTAATGGTCACCCTCACACTGACCAGTGATTTAATTAATGATTCATCTCACACTGACCAGTGATGTCCTGAATGATCACACTCACACTGATCAGTGATTTATTAATGATCACACTCACTGATCAGTGATTTAATTAATGATCACACTCACACTGACCAGTGATTTAGTTGACGATCACACTCACTGACCATTGATTTAATGATCACACTCACACTGACCAGTGATTTAATTAATGATCACTCTCACACTGATCAGTGATTTAATTAATGATCACATTCACACTGACCAGAGATTCAATTAGTGATCACTCTCATTGACCAGTGATTTAATTAATGATCACTCTCACACCGACCAGCGATTTAATTAATGATCACTCTCACAATTAACAAGAGATTTAATTAATGAACACCCACACTAGCCATTTATTTAATTAATGACAAGTCTTTCCCTGACTATTGATTAAATTAATGATCACTCTCACTGACCAGTGATTTAATTAATGATAACTCTCCCACTGACTTGCGATTTAATTAATGATCACTCGCACTGACCAATGATTTAATTAATGAGTCATCTCACACTGACCAGTGATTGAATTAATGATTAATCTCACACTGACCAGAGATTTAATTAATAATCACTCACACTGACCAGAGATTTAATTAATGATTCATCACACACTGACCTGTGATTTACTTAATGATCACTCTCACACCGACCAGCGATTTAATTAATGATCACTCTCACAATTAACAAGAGATTTAATTAATGAACACCCACACTAGCCATTCATTTAATTAATGACAAGTCTTTCCCTGACTATTGATTAAATTAATGATCACTCTCACTGACCAGTGATTTAATTAATGAGTCATCTCACACTGACCAGTGATTTAATTAATGATCACTCACACTGCCCAGTGATTTAATTAATGATGACTCTCACATTGCCCAGTGATTTAATTAATGATCACTCCCACACTGACCAGTGATTTAATTAATGATCACTCTCACACTGTCCAGTGATTTAATTAATGGTTAATCTCACACTGACCAGTGATTTAATTAATAATCACCTTCTCACAGACCTGCGAATTAATTAATGATCACCCACACACTGACCAGCGATTTAGTAACAATCAATCTCACTGACGAGTGATTTAATTAATGATAACTCTCACACTGACCAGAGATTTAATTAATGATTCATTTCACACTGACCAGTGATTTCCTGAATGATCATACTCACATTGACCAGTGATTTATTAATGATCACACTCACTGACCAGTGATTAAATCAGTGATCACTCTCTCACTGACCTGCAATTTAATTAATGATTCATCTCACACTGACCAGTGAATCAATTAATGATCACTCTCACACTTACCAGTGATTAATTAACGATCACTCACACAGACCAGTGATTTAATTGATGATCACACTCACTGACCATTGATTTAATTAATGATCACACTCACACTGACCAGTGATTTAATTAATGATTCATCTCACAGTGACCAGTGATTTAATGAACGATCACTCTCACAGCGACCAGTGATTTAACTAATGATCACTCTCACACTGACCAGAGATTCAATTAGTGATCACTCTCATTGATCAGCGATTTAATGAATGATCACTCTCACAGTGAGCAGTGATTTAATTAATGATCATTCTCGCTGACCAGAAACTGAATTCATGATCACTCTCACACTGACCAGCGATTTAATTAATTATTCATCTCACGCTGGCCAGTGATTTAATGAATGATTCATCTCACACTGACCAGCGATTTAATTAATGATCAGTCTCTCACTGACCTGCGATTTAATTAATGATTCACCTCACACTGACCAGTGATTTAATTAATGATTCATTTCACACTGACCAGTGATTTCCTGAATGATCATACTCACATTGACCAGTGATTTTTTTTTTTTTTAATAATATTTTATTGAAAATTTTTGGTCAACCAACACAGTACATTGTGCATCCTTTACACAACATTGTAACAATACAGATAATAATGACCTTTTTAAATTTAAACAAAAACAACAACAAATAAATAAATATTAAATAACAAAAAATAAAAACTAGCCCTAATTGGCAACTGCCTTGTCTCAGGCCACCCCCCCCCCCCATCCCCCCCCCATCCCCCCCCCCCCCCCCCCCCCCCCCCCCCCCCACCAAGTCCTGGGCCGCTGCTGCTGCCTTCTTTGTTCTCCCCTATCTATCTTTCCGCAAGATATTCGACGAACGGTTGCCACCGCCTAGTAAACCCTTGAGCCGACCCCCTTAGGACGAACTTAATCCGCTCTAACTTTATGAACCCCGCCATATCATTTATCCAGGTCTCCACCCCCGGGGGCTTGGCTTCTTTCCACATTAGCAATATTCTGCGCCGGGCTACTAGGGACGCAAAGGCCAAAACATCGGCCTCTTTCGCCTCCTGCACTCCCGGCTCTTGTGCAACCCCAAATATAGCCAACCCCCAGCTTGGTTCGACCCGGACTCCTACTACTTTCGAAAGCACCTTTGTCACCCCCATCCAAAACCCCTGTAGTGCCGGGCATGACCAAAACATATGGGTATGATTCGCTGGGCTTCTCGAGCACCTCGCACACCTATCCTCCACCCCAAAAAATTTACTGAGCCGTGTTCCAGTCATATGTGCCCTGTGTAATACCTTAAACTGAATCAGGCTTAGCCTGGCGCACGAGGACGACGAGTTTACCCTGTTTAGGGCATCTGCCCACATCCCCTCCTCAATCTCCTCCCCTAGCTCTTCTTCCCATTTCCCTTTTAGTTCGTCCATCATAGTCTCCCCTTCGTCTCTCATTTCCCTATATATATCCGACACCTTACCGTCCCCCACCCATTTCTTTGAGATGACTCTGTCCTGCACCTCTTGTGTCGGGAGCTGCGGGAATTCCCTCACCTGTTGCCTCGCAAAAGCCCTCAATTGCATGTACCTGAATGCATTCCCTTGGGGCAACCCATATTTCTCGGTCAGCGCTCCCAGACTCGCAAACTTCCCATCCACAAATAGATCTTTCAATTGCGTTATACCTGCTCTTTGCCACATTCCATATCCCCCATCCATTCCCCCCGGGGCAAACCTATGGTTGTTTCTTATCGGGGACCCCCCCAGTGCTCCAGTCTTTCCCCTATGTCGTCTCCACTGTCCCCAAATCTTCAGTGTAGCTACCACCACCGGACTCGTGGTATAGTTCCTTGGTGAGAACGGCAATGGGGCTGTCACCATAGCCTGCAGGCTGGTCCCCCTACAGGACGCCCTCTCTAATCTCTTCCACGCCGCTCCTTCCTCCTCTCCCATCCACTTACTCACCATTGAAATATTAGCGGCCCAATAATACTCACTTAGGCTCGGTAGTGCCAGCCCCCCCCTATCCCTACTACGCTGTAAGAATCCCTTCCTCACTCTCGGAGTCTTCCCGGCCCAAACAAAACCCATGATACTCTTTTCTATCCTTTTGAAAAAAGCCTTCGTGATCACCACCGGGAGACACTGAAACACAAAAAGGAATCTCGGGAGGACCACCATCTTAACCGCCTGCACCCTCCCTGCCATTGACAATGCTACCATATCCCATCTCTTGAAATCTTCCTCCATCTGTTCCACCAACCGCGTCAAATTTAGCCTGTGCAATGTGCCCCAATTCTTCGCTATCTGGATCCCCAGGTAACGAAAGTCTCTTGTTACCTTCCTCAAAGGTAGGTCTTCTATTTCTCTACTCTGCTCCCCTGGATGCACCACAAACAGCTCACTCTTCCCCATGTTCAATTTATACCCTGAAAAATCCCCAAACTCCCCAAGTATCCGCATTATTTCTGGCATCCCCTCCGCTGGATCCGCCACATATAGTAGCAGATCATCCGCATATAAAGATACCCGGTGTTCTTCTCCTCCCCTAAGTATTCCCCTCCATCCCTTGGAACCTCTCAGCGCTATCGCCAGGGGCTCAATCGCCAGTGCAAACAGTAATGGGGACAGAGGACATCCCTGCCTTGTCCCTCTATGGAGCCGAAAATATGCCGATCCCCGTCCATTCGTGACCACACTCGCCACTGGGGCCCTATACAACAGCTGCACCCATCTAACATACCCCTCTCCGAACCCAAATCTCCTCAACACCTCCCACAGATAATCCCACTCCACTCTATCAAATGCTTTCTCGGCATCCATCGCCACTACTATCTCCGTTTCACCCTCTGGTGGGGCCATCATCATTACCCCTAACAACCTCCGTATGTTCGTGTTCAGCTGTCTCCCCTTCACAAACCCAGTTTGGTCCTCATGAACCACCCCCGGGACACATTCCTCTATTCTCATTGCCATTACCTTGGCCAAGACCTTGGCATCTACATTGAGGAGGGAGATTGGTCTGTAGGACCCGCATTGTAGCGGATCCTTTTCCTTCTTTAAAAGAAGCGATATCGTTGCTTCTGACATAGTCGGGGGCAGTTGTCCCCTTTCCTTTGCCTCGTTGAAGGTCCTCGTCAGTAGCGGGGCGAGCAAGTCCAAATATTTTCTGTAAAATTCAACTGGGAATCCGTCCGGTCCCGGGGCCTTTCCCGTCTGCATGTTCCTAATTCCTTTCACCACTTCTTCTACCGTGATCTGTGCTCCCAATCCCATCCTTTCCTGCTCTTCCACCATGGGAATTTCCAGCCGATCCAAAAACTCCATCATTCTCTCCCTCCCATCCGGGGGTTGAGCTTCATACAATGTTTTATAAAATGTCTTAAACACTTCATTCACTCTCTCCGCTCCCCGCTCCGTCTCTCCATCTTCGTCTCTCACCCCCCCTATTTCCCTCGCTGCTCCCCTTTTCCTCAATTGGTGTGCCAGCAATCTGCTCGCCTTCTCTCCATATTCATACTGTACACCCTGCGCCTTCCTCCATTGTGCCTCTGCAGTGCCTGTGGTCAGCAAGTCAAATTCCACATGCAGCCTTTGCCTTTCCCTATACAGTCCCTCCTCCGGTGCTTCCGCATACTGTCTGTCCACCCTCAAAAGTTCTTGCAACAACCGCTCCCGTTCCTTACTCTCCTGCTTCCCTTTATGTGTCCTTATTGATATCAGCTCCCCCCTAACCACCGCCTTCAACGCCTCCCAGACCACTCCCACCTGAACCTCCCCATTGTCATTGAGTTCCAAGTACTTTTCAATGCATCCCCTCACCCTTAAGCACACCCCCTCATCCGCCATTAGTCCCATGTCCATTCTCCAGGGTGGACGCCCTCTTGTTTCCTCCCCTATCTCCAAGTCTACCCAGTGTGGGGCATGATCCGAAATGGCTATAGCCGTATATTCCGTTCCCCTCACCCTCGGGATCAATGCCCTACCCAACACAAAAAAGTCTATGCGTGAATAGACTTTATGGACATAGGAGAAAAACGAGAACTCCTTACTCCTAGGTCTACTGAATCTCCACGGGTCCACCCCTCCCATCTGCTCCATAAAATCCTTAAGCACCTTGGCTGCTGCCGGCCTCCTACCAGTCCTGGACTTCGACCTATCCAGCCTTGGTTCCAACACCGTGTTAAAGTCTCCCCCCATTATCAGCTTTCCGGTCTCTAGGTCTGGGATGCGTCCTAGCATTCGCCTCATAAAATTGGCATCGTCCCAATTCGGGGCATACACGTTTACCAACATCACCATCTCTCCCTGTAATTTGCCACTCACCATCACGTATCTGCCCCCGTTATCCGCCACTATAGTCTTTGCCTCGAACATTACCCGCTTCCCCACTAAGATAGCCACCCCCCTGTTTTTCGCATCCAGCCCCGAATGGAACACCTGCCCTACCCATCCTTTGCGCAACCTAACCTGATCTATCAGTTTCAGGTGCGTTTCCTGTAACATGACCACATCTGCTTTAAGTTTCTTAAGGTGTGCGAGTACTCGTGCCCTCTTTATCGGCCCGTTAAGCCCCCTCACGTTCCACGTGATCAGCCGAGTTGGGGGGCTTCCCACCCCCCCCCCTTGCCGGTTAGCCATCATCTTTTTCCAGCTTCTCGTCCAGTTCCCACGCGGCTGTATTTCTCCCAGACGGTGCCCCCCCGCCCATCCTTTCCCGTACCCACTCCCCCCTTTCCCCAGCAGCAGCAACCCAGTAATTCCCCCCCCCCCCCCGCTAGACCCCCCGCTAGCGTAATTACTCCCCCCATGTTGCTCCCAGAAGTCAGCAAACTCTGGCTGACCTCGGCTTCCCCCCGTGATCACGGCTCGCACCGTGCGGCGCCCACTCCTTCCTGCTTCTCTATTCCCGCCATAATTATCATAGCGCGGGAACCAAGCCCGCGCCTCTCCCTCGGCCCCGCCTCCCATGGCCAACGCCCCATCTCCTCTCCCTCCCCACCTCCCCCCATCACCACCTGTGGGAGAAAGAAAAGTTACCATACCGCAGGATTAATCATACAATCCCTCTTCGCCCCCCCCCCCCCCCACTCGTCCCACCACTTTGTCCAAACGTTCATTTTCGTAGTCCAATCATTCCAATTTTTCTTCTACAATAAAAGTCCACGCTTCATCCGCCGTCTCAAAGTAGTGGTGCCTCCCTTGATATGTGACCCACAGTCTTGCCGGTTGCAGCATTCCAAACTTTATCTTTTTTTTGTGAAGTACCGCTTTGGCCCGATTAAAGCTCGCCCTCCTTCTCGCCACCTCTGCACTCCAATCTTGATAGACGCGGATCACCGCGTTCTCCCATTTACTACACCGAGTTTTCTTCGCCCATCTAAGGACCATTTCTCTATCCTTAAAACGGAGAAATCTCACCACTATGGCTCTGGGAGCTTCTCCTGCTCTCGATCCTCGCACCATAACTCGGTATGCTCCCTCCACCTCCAACGGACCCGTCGGGGCCTCCACTCCCATTAACGAGTGCAGCATCGTGCTCACATATGCCCCGACGTCCGCCCCCTCCACACCTTCAGGAAGGCCAAGAATCCTCAAGTTGTTCCTCCTTGCGTTATTTTCCAGTGCCTCCAACCTCTCCACAGATCGTTTCTGGTGTGCCTCCTGTATCTCCGACTTCACCACCAGGCCCTGTATGTCGTTTTCATTCTCTGCTGCTTTCGCCTTCACGACCCGAAGCTCCTGCTCCTGGGTCTTTTGTTCCTCTTTCAGCCCTTCAATCGCCTGTAATATCGGGGCCAACAACTCTTTCTTCATTTCCTTTTTTATCTCCTCCACGCAGCGTTTCAAAAACTCTTGTTGTTCAGGGCCCCATATGAAACTGCCACCTTCAGACGCCATCTTGGTTTCTGCTTGCCTTCCTTGCCGTTGTTCCAAAGGATCCGCTGCAATCCGGCCACTTTCCTCTCCTTTTTCCATCCGTGTCCAGGGGGAACACCCTTCTGGTTTACCGCACGGTGTTTTCAGCCGTTAAAATTGCCGTTGGGGCTCCTATCAAGAGCCCAAAAGTCCGTTTCACAGGGAGCTGCCGAAACGTGCGACTCAGCTGGTCATCGCCGCACCCGGAAGTCGACCAGTGATTTATTAATGATCACACTCACTGACCAGCGATTAAATCAGTGATCACTCTCTCACTGACCTGCAATTTAATTAATGATTCATCTCACACTGACCAGTGAATCAATGATTGATCACTCTCACACTTAGCAGTGATTAATTAACGATCACTCTCACACAGACCAGTGATTTAATTGACGATCACACTCACTGACCATTGATTTAATTAATGATCACACTCACACTGACCAGTGATTTAATTAATGATTCATCTCACAGTGACCAGTGATTTAATTAATGATCACTCACACTGATCAGTGATTTAACTAATGATCACCCTCACACTGACCAGAGATTCAATTAGTGATCACTCTCATTGATCAGTGATTTAATTAATGATCACTCTCACACTCAGCAGTGATTTAATTAATTATTCATCTCACGCTGGCCAGTGATTTAATTAATGATAAATCTCACGCTGACCAGTGATTTAATTAATGATTAATCTCACACTGACCAGTGATTTAATTAATGATTAATCTCACACTGACCAGTGATTTAACTAATGATCACTCTCACACTGACCAGAGATTCAATTAGTGATCACTCTCATTGATCAGCGATTTAATGAATGATCACTCTCACAGTGAGCAGTGATTTAATTAATGATCATTCTCGCTGACCAGAAACTGAATTCATGATCACTCTCACACTGACCAGCGATTTAATTAATTATTCATCTCACGCTGGCCAGTGATTTAATTAATGATTCATCTCACACTGACCAGTGATTTAATTAATGATTAATCTCACACTGATCAGTGATGTAATTAATGATCACTCTCTCACTGACCTGCGATTTAATTAATGATTCACCTCACACTGACCAGTGATTGAATTAATGATTAATCTCACACTGACCAGTGATTTAATTAATAATCACTCTCACACTGACCAGAGATTTAATTAATAATCACTCTCACACTGACCAGAGATTTAATTAATGATAACTCTCACACTGACCACTGATTTAACTAATGATCACTCTCACACTGACCAGTGATTTAGCTAATGTTCAGTCACACTGACCAGTGATTTAATTAATGATTCATCACACACTGAACTGTAATTTTCTTAATGATCACTCTCACACCGACCAGCGATTTAATTAATGATCACTCTCACAATTAACAAGAGATTTAATTAATGAACACCCACACTAGCCATTCATTTAATTAATGACAAGTCTTTCCCTGACTATTGATTGAATTAATGATCACTCTCACTGACCAGTGATTAAATTAATGATAACTCTCCCACTGACTAGCGATTTAATTAATGATCACTCGCACTGACCAGTGACTCAATTATTGATCACTTTCACACTGACCAGTGATTTAATTAATGAGTCATCTCACACTGACCAGTGATTTCATTAATGATCACTTTCTCACTGACCTGCGATTTAATTAATGATTCATCTCACACTGACCAGTGATTTAATTCATAATCACCTTCTCACTGACCTGCGCTTTATTAATGATCACCCGCACACTGACCAGCGATTTAGTAACAATCAATCTCACTGACGAGTGATTTAATTAATGATAACTCTCACACTGACCAGAAATTTAATTAATGTTTCATTTCACACTGACCAGTGATTTCCTGAATGATCACACTCACACTGACAAGTGATTTATTAATGATCACACTCACACTGACTACTGATTAAATCAGTGATCACTCTCTCACTGACCTGCAATTTAATTAATGATTCATCTCACACTGATCAGTGAATTAATTAACACTTTCACACTGACCAGTGATTAATTAACGATCACTCTCACTGACCAGTGATTTAATTGACGATCACTCACTGACCATTGATTTAATTAATGATCACACTCACACTGACCAGTGATTTAATTAATGATTACTCTCTCACTGACCAGTGATTTAATTGACGATCACACTTACTGACCATTGCTTTAATGATCACACTCACACTGACCAGTGATCTAATTAATGATTCATCTCACACTGACCAGTGATTTAATGAATGATCACTCTCACAATGACCAGTCATATAATTAATGATCACTCTCACACTGATCAGTGATTTAACTAATGATCACCCTCACACTGACCAGAGATTCAATTAGTGATCACTCTCATTGATCAGTGATTTAATTAATGATCATTCTCACACTGACCAGCGATTTAATTACTTATTCATCTCACGCTGGCCAGTGATTTAATTAATGATTCATCTCAGATTGACCAGTGATTTAATTAATGATTAATCTCACACTGACCAGTGATTTAATTAATGATCACTCTCTCACTGACCTGCGATTTAATTAATGATTCACCTCACACTGACCAGTGATTAAATCAGTGATCACTCTCTCACTGACCAGTGATTTAATTGACGATCACACTCACTGACCATTGATTTAATGATCACACTCACACTGACCAGTGATTTAATTAATGATCACTCTCACAATGACCACTGATTTAATTAATGATCACTCTCACACTGACCAGTGATTGAATTAATGATTAATCTCACTCTGACCAGTGATTTAATTAATAATCACCCTCACACTGACCAGAGATTTAATTAATGATTACTCTCACACTGACCACTGATTTAACTAATGATCACTCTCACACTGACCAGTGATTTAGCTATTGTTCACAGCCACACTGACCAGTGATTTAATTAATGATTCATCACACACTGACCTGTGATTTACTTAATGATCACTCTCACACCGACCAGCGATTCAATTAATGATCACTCCCTCACTGACCTGCGATTTAATTAATGATTCATCTCACACTGACCAGTGATTTAATTAATGATTCATCTCACTGACCAGTGATATAACTAATGATCATGCTCACACTGACCTGCGATTTCATTAATGATTCATTTCACACTGACCAGTGATTTCCTTAATGATCACACTCACACTGACCAGTGATTTATTAATGATCACACTCACACTGACCATTGATTTAATTAATGAGCACACTCACACTGACCAGTTATTAAATCAGTGATCACTCTTTCACTGACCTGCGACTTAATTAATGATTCATCTCACACTGACCAGTGATTTAATTATTCATCTCACACTGACCAGTGATTTAATTAATGATTCATCTCACACTGACCAGTGATTTAATTAATGATTCAGCGCACACTGACCAGTGATTTAATTCATAAACACCTTCTCACTGACCTGCGCTTTATTAATGATCACCCGCACACTGACCAGTAATTTAGTAACAATCTATCTCACTGACGAGTGATTTAATTAATGATAACTCTCACACTGACCAGAGATTTACTTAATCATCACCCTCACACTGACACTGACCAGTGATTTAATTAATGATCACTCTCACACTGACCAGTGATTTAACTAATGATCACCCTCACACTGACCAGTGATTTACTTAATCATCACCCTCACACTGACCAGTGATTTACTGAATGATCACACTCACACTGACCAGTAATTTATTAATGATCACACTCACACTGACCAGTGATTAAATCAGTGATCACTCTCTCACTGCCCTGCAATTTAATTAATGATTCATCTCACACGGACCAGTGAATTAATTAATGACCACTCTCTCACTGACCAGTGATTTAATTGACGATCACACTCACTGAACCATTGATTTAATTAATGATCACACTCACACTGACCAGTGATTTAATTAATGATCACACTCACACTGACCCGTGATTAAATCAGTGATCACTCTCTCACTGACCAGTGATTTAATTGACGATTACACTCACTGACCATTGATTTAATGATCACACTCATACTGACCAGTGATTTAATTAATGATTCATCGCAGACTGACCAGTGATTTAATTAATGACCACTCTCACACTGATCAGTGATTTAACTAATGATCACCCTCACACTGACCAGAGATTCAATTAGTGATCACTCTCATTGGCCAGTGATTTAATTAATGATTCATCTCACACTGATCAGTGAATTAATTAACACTTTCACACTGACCAGTGATTAATTAACGATCACTCTCACTGACCAGTGATTTAATTGACGATCACTCACTGACCATTGATTTAATTAATGATCACACTCACACTGACCAGTGATTTAATTAATGATTACTCTCTCACTGACCAGTGATTTAATTGACGATCACACTTACTGACCATTGCTTTAATGATCACACTCACACTGACCAGTGATCTAATTAATGATTCATCTCACACTGACCAGTGATTTAATGAATGATCACTCTCACAATGACCAGTCATATAATTAATGATCACTCTCACACTGATCAGTGATTTAACTAATGATCACCCTCACAGTGACCAGAGATTCAATTAGTGATCACTCTCATTGGCCAGTGATTTAATTAATGATCACTCTCACACTGACCAGCGATTTAATTAATTATTCATCTCACGCTGGCCAGTGATTTAATTAATGATTCATCTCACTCTGACCAATGATTCAATTAATGATTCATCTCACACTGACCAGTGATTTAATTAATGATCACTCTCACTGACCTGCGATTTAATTAATGATTCACCTCACACTGACCAGTGTTTTAATTAATGATTCATCTCACTGACCAGTGATATAATTAATGATCACGCTCACACTGACCAGTGATTAAATTAATGATTAATCTCACACTGAGCAGTGATTTAATTAATAATCGCTCCCACACTGACCAGAGATTTAATTAATGATAACTCTCACACTGACCAGTGATTTAATTAATGATTCATCACACACTGACCTGTGATTTACTTACTGATCACTCTCACACCGATCAGCGATTTAATTAATGATCACTCTCACAATTAACAAGAGATTTAATTAATGAACACACAAACTAGCCATTTATTTAATTGATGACAAGTCTTTCCCTGACTATTGATTAAATTAATGATCACTCTCACTGACCAGTGACTCAATTATTGATCACTTTCACACTGGCCAGTGATTTAATTAATGAGTCATCTCACACTGACCAGTGATTTCATTAATGATCACTTTCTCACTGACCTGCGATTTAATTAATGATTCATCTCACACTGACCAGTGATTTAATTAATGATTCATCTCACTGACCAGTGATATAATTAATGATCACGCTCACACTGACCAGTGATTTAATTAATGATTAATCTCACACTGACCAGTGATTTAATTCATAATCACCTTCTCACTGACCTGCGCTTTATTAATGATCACCCGCACACTGACCAGCGGTTTAGTAACAATCAATCTCACTAACGAATGATTTAATTAATGATTCATCTCACTGACCAGTCATTTAATTAATGATCACACTCACACTGACCAGTGATTTAATTAATGATCACACTCACACTGACCAGTGATTAAATCAGTGATCACTCTTTCACTGACCTGCGATTTAATTAATGATTCATCTCACACTGACCAGTGATTTAATAAATGATCACTCTCACACGGAGTGATTTAATTGACGATCACACTCACTGCCCATTGATTTAATTAATGGTCCCACTCACACTATCCAGTGATTTAATTAATGATCACACTCTCCAGTGATTTAATTAACGATCACCCTCACTGACCAGTGATTTAATTAATGATCACTCTCACAATGAACAAGCAATTTAATTAATAACCACTCTCACACTGACCAGTGATTTAATTAATCAGTCCCACACTGACCAGTGATTTAATTAATGATCGCTCTCACTGACCAGTGCTTTAATTAACAATCACTCGCACACTGACCAGTGATTTAATTGACGATCACACTCACTGACCAGTGATTTAATTAATCATCGCACTCAAAATGACCAGTGATTTTATTAACGATCACTCTCACTGACCAGTGATTTAATTAATAATCACCTTCTCACTGACCTGCGATTTGATTAATGATCACCCGCACACTGACCAGCGATTTAGCAACAATCAATCTCACTGACGAGTGATTCAATAAATGATAACACTCACACTGACCAGAGATTTACTTAATGATCACCCTCACACTGACCAGTGATTTAATTAATGATCACTCACTCACTGACCTGCGATCTAATTCATGATTCATCTCACACTGACCAGTGATTTAATTAATGATTCATTTCACACTGACCAGTGATTTCCTTAATGATCACACTCACACTGACCAGTGATTTATTAATGATCACACTCACACTAACCAGTGATTAAATCAGTGATCACTCTCTGACTGACCTGCAATTTAATTAATGATTCATCTCACACTGACCAGTGATTTAATTAACGATCACACTCACACTGACCAGTGACTGAATTAATGATCACTCACACTGACCAGTGATTTAATTAACGATCTCTCTCACACTGACCAGTGATTTAATTAACAATCACTCACACTGACCGGTGATTAATGATCACTCTCACATTGCCCAGTGATTTAATTAATGATCACTCCCACACTGACCAGTGATTTAATTAATGGTTAATCTCACACTGACCAGTTATTTAATTAATAATCACCTTCTCACGGACCTGCGATTTAATTAATGATCACCTTCTCACGGACCTGCGATTTAATTAATAATCACCTTCTCACGGACCTGCGATTTAATTAATAATCACCTTCTCACGGACCTGCAATTTAATTAATGATCACCCACACACTGACCAGCGATTTAACTAATGATCACACTCACACTGACCAGAGATTCAATTAGTGATCACTCTCATTGAACAGTGATTTAATTAATGATCACACTCACACTGAGCAGTGATTTAATTAATGATCATTCTCACTGACCAGAAACTGAATTCATGATCACTCTCACACTGACCAGCGATGTAATTAATTATTTATCTCACGCTGGCCAGTGATTTAATTAATGATTCATCTCACACTGACCAGCGATTTAATTGACGATCGCACTCACTGCCCATTGATTTAATTAATGATCACACTCATACTATCCAGTGATTTAATTGACGATCACACTCTCCAGTGACTTAATTAACGATCACACTCACTGACCAGTGATTTAATTAATGATCTCCTTCTCACTGACCTGCGATTTGATTAATAATCACCCACACACTGACCAGCGATTTAGTAACAATCAATCTCACTGACGAGTGATTCAATTAATGATAACTGTCACACTGACCAGAGATTTACTGAATGGTCACCCTCACACTGACCAGTGATTTAATTAATGATCACTCTCACTGACCAGTGGTTTAATTAACAATCAACTCTCACACTGCCCAGTGATTTAATTAATGATCACTGCCACACTGACGAGTGATTTAATTCGTGATCACTCTCACGCTGACCAGTGATTTAATTAATGGTTAATCTCACACTGACCAGTAATTTAATTAATAATCACCTTCTCACGGACATGCGATCTAATTAATGATTCATCTCACACTGACCAGTGATTTAATTAATGATTCATTTCACACTGACCAGTGATTTCCTTAATGATCACACTCACACTGACCAGTGATTTATTAATGATCACACTCACACTAACCAGTGATTAAATCAGTGATCACTCTCTCACTGACCTGCAATTTAATTAATGATTCATCTCAAACTGACCAGTGAATTAATTAATGATCACTCTCACACTGACCAGTGATTTAATGAATGATCACTCTCTCACTTACCAGTGATTTAATGAATGATCACTCTCACACTTACCAGTGATTTAATTAATGATCACTCTCACACTGACCAGTGATTTAATTAATGACAACTCTTCCACTGAATAGCGATTTAATTAACGATCACTCTCACACTGACCAGTGATTTAATTCATGATCACTCTCACACTGCCCAGTGATTCAATTAATGCTAACTCAGTGACTTACTGGAGATTTAATTAATGATCACTCTCACACTGACCAGTGACTCAATTAATGATTAATCTCACTGACCAGTGATTTAATTAATGATTCATCTCACTGACCAGTGATATAATTAATGATCACGCTCACACTGACCAGTGATTTAATTAATGATTCATCTCAAACTGACCAGTGATTTAATTAATGATTCATCTCACTGACCAGTGATATAATTAATGATCACGCTCACACTGACCAGTGATTCAATTAATGATTAATCTCACTGACCAGTGATATAATTAATGATCACGCTCACACTGACCAGTGATTTAATTAATGATTCATCTCACACTGACCAGTGATTTAATTAATGATTCATCTCACTGACCAGTGATATAATTAATGATCACGCTCACACTGACCAGTGATTTAATTAATGATTCATCTCACACTGACCAGTGATTTAAATCATAATAACCTTCTCACTGACCTGCGCTTTATTAATGATCACCCGCATACTGACCAGCGATTTAGTAACAATCAATCTCACTGACGAGTGATTTAATTAATGATTCATCTCACTGACCAGTGATTTAATTAATGATCACTCTCTCACTGACCTGCGATTTAATTAATGATTCATCTCACACTGACCAGTGAATTAATTAATGATTCATCTGACACTGACCAGTGATTTAATTAATGATTCACCTCACACTGACCAGCGATTTAATTAATGATTCACCTCATACTGACCAGCGATTTAATTAATGATTAATCTCACACTCACCAGCGATTTAACTAATGATCACCCTCACACTGACCAGAGATTCAATTAGTGATCACTCTCATTGAACAGTGATTTAATTAATGATCACTCTCACACTGAGCAGTGATTTAATTAATGATCATTCTCACTGACCAGAAACTGAATTCATGATCACTCTCACACTGACCAGCGATGTAATTAATTATTTATCTCACGCTGGCCAGTGATTTAATTAATGATTCATCTCACACTGACCAGTGATTTAGCTAATGTTCACAGTCACACTGACCAGTGATTTAATTAATGATTTATCACACACTGACCTTTGATTTACTTAATGATCACTCTCACACCGACCAGCAATTTAATTAATGATCACTCTCAAAATTAACAAAAGATTTAATTAATGAACGCCCACACTCGCCATTTATTTAATTAATGACAAGTCTTTCCCTGACTATTGATAAATTAATGATCACTCTCACTGACCAGTGATTTAATTAATGATAACTCTCCCACTGACTAGCGATTTAATTATTGATCACTCGCACTGACCAGTGACTCAATTATTGATCACTTTCACACTGACCAGTGATTTAATTAATGATTCATCTCACACTGACCAGTGATTTAATTCATAATCACCATCTCACTGACCTGCGCTTTATTAATGATCACCCGCACACGGACCAGCGATTTAGTAACAATCAATCTCACTGACGAGTGATTTAATTAATGATTCATCTCACTGACCAGTGATTTAATTAATGATCACTCTCTCACAGACCTGCGATTTAATTAATGATTCATCTCACACTGACCAGTGATTTAATTAATGATTCATCTCACACTGACCAGTGATTTAATTAATGATTCATTTCACACTGACCAGTGATTTCCTTAATGATCACTCACACTGACCAGTGATTTATTAATGATCACCCTTACGCTGACCAGTGATTTAATTAATGATCACACTCACACTGACCAGTGATTAAATCAGTGATCACTCTTTCACTGACCTGCGATTTAATTAATGATTCATCTCACACTGACCAGTGATTTAATAAATGATCACTCACACTGACCAGTGATTTAATTGACGATCGCACTCACTGCCCATTGATTTAATTAATGATCACACTCATACTATCCAGTGATTTAATTGACACTCACTGACCAGTGATTTAATTAATGATCTCCTTCTCACTGACCTGCGATTTGATTAATGATCACCCACACACTGACCAGCGATTTAGTGACAATCAATCTCACTGACGAGTGATTCAATTAATGATAACTGTCACACTGACCAGAGATTTACTTAATGGTCACCCTCACACTGACCAGTGATTTAATTAATGATCACTCTCACTGACCAGTGGTTTAATTAACAATCAACTGTCACACTGCCCAGTGATTTAATTAATGATCACTGCCACACTGACGAGTGATTTAATTCATGATCACTCTCACGCTGACCAGTGATTTAATTAATGGTTAATCTCACACTGACCAGTAATTTAATTAATAATCACCTTCTCACAGACATGCAATCTAATTAATGATTCATCTCACACTGACCAGTGATTTAATTAATGATTCATTTCACACTGACCAGGGATTTCCTTAATGATCACACTCACACTGACCAGTGATTTATTAATGATCACACTCACACTAACCAGTGATTAAATCAGTGATCACTCTCTCACTGACCTGCAATTTAATTAATGATTCATCTCAAACTGACCAGTGAATTAATTAATGATCACTCTCACACTGACCAGTGATTTAATGAATGATCACTCTCTCACTGACCAGTGATTTAATGAATGATCACTCTCACACTGACCAGTGATTTAATTAATGACAACTCTTCCACTGAATAGCGATTTAATTAACGATCACTCTCACACTGACCAGTGATTTAATTAATGATCACTCTCACACTGACCGGTGATTTAATTCATGATCACTCTCACACTGCCCAGTGATTCAATTAATGCTAACTCACTGACTTACTGGAGATTTAAATAATGATCACTCTCACACTGATCAGTGACTTAATTAATGATTAATCTCACTGACCAGTGATTTAATTAATGATTCATCTCACTGACCAGTGATATAATTAATGATCACGCTGACACTGACCAGTGAATTAATTAATGATCACTCTCACACTGACCAGTGATTTAATTAACGATCACTCTCACTGACCAGTGATTTAATTAATAATCACCTTCTCACTGACCTGCGCTTTATTAATGATCACCCGCACACTGACCAGCGATTTAGTAACAATCAATCTCACTGACGAGTGATTTAATTAATGATTCATCTCACTGACCAGTGATTGAATTCATGATCACTCTCTCACTGACCTGCGATTTAATTAATGATTCATCACACACTGACCAGTGATTTAATTAATGATTCATCTCACACTGACCAGTGATTTCCTAAATGATCACACTCACACTGACCAGTGATTTATTAATGATCACACTCTCACTGACCAGTGATTTAATTCATAATCACCTTCTCACTGACCTGCGCTTTATTAATGATCACCCGCACACTGACCAGCGATTTAGTAACAATCAATCTCACTGACTAGTGATTTAATTAATGATTCATCTCACTGACCAGTGATTAAATCAGTTATCACTCTTTCACTGACCTGCGATTTAATTAATGATTCATCTCACACTGACCAGTGATTTAATAAATGATCACTCTCACACTGACCAGTGATTTAATTGACGATCACACTCACTGACCATTGATTTAATTAATGATCACTCACACTATCCAGCGATTTAATTGACGATCACACTCTCCAGTGATTTAATTAACAATCACACTCACTGACCAGTGATTTAATTAATGATCACTCTCACACTGACCAACCACTCTCACACTGACCAGTGATTTAATTAAGCAGTCCCACACTGACCAGTGATTTAATTAATGATCACTCTCACACTGACCAGTGATTTAATTAATGATCTCTCACTCACTGACCTGCGATCTAATAAATGATTCATCTCACACTGACCAGTGATTTAACTAATGATTCATTTCACACAGACCAGTGATTTCCTTAATGATCACACGCACACTGACCAGTGATTTATTAATGATCACACTCACACTAACCAGTGATTAAATCAGTGATCACTCTCTCACTGACCTGCAATCTAATTGATGATTCATCACACACTGACCAGTGAATTAATTAATGATCACTCTCACACTGACCAGTGATTTAATTAACGATCACTCTCACACTGACCAGTGATTTAATTAACGATCACTCTCACACTGACCGGTGATTTAATTCATGATCACTCTCACACTGCCCAGTGATTCAATTAATGATCACTCACTGACTTAATGGAGATTTAATTAATGATCACTCTCACTGACCAGTGATTTAATTAATGATTCATTTCACACTGACCAGTGAATTCCTTAATGATCCCACTCACACTCTCCAGTGATTTAATTAACGATCACTCACCAGTGATTTAATTAACGATCACTCTCACAATGAACAAACGATTTAATTAATAACCACTCTCACACTGACCAGTGATTTAATTAATCAGTCCCACAGGGACCAGTGATTTAATTAATTATCACTCTCACTGACCAGTGGTTTAATTATCAATCACTCTCACACCGACCAGTAATTTAATTGACGATCACACTCACTGACCAGTGATTTAATTAATCATCGCACTCAAACTGACCAGTGATTTAATTACCGATCACTCTCACTGACCAGTGATTTAATTAATAATCACCTTCTCACTGACCTGCGATTTGATTAATGATCACGGACCAGCGATTTAGCAACAATCAATCTCACTGACGAGTGATTCAATTAATGATAACTCTCACACTGACCAGAGATTTACTTAATGATCACCCTCACACTGACCAGTGATTTAATTAATGATCACTCACTCACTGACCTGCGATCTAATTAATGATTCATCTCACACTGACCAGTGGTTTAATTAATGATTCATTTCACACTGACCAGGGATTTCCTTAATGATCACACTCACACTGACCAGTGATTTATTAATGATCACACTCACACTAACCAGTGATTAAATCAGTGATCACTCTCTCACTGACCTGCAATTTAATTAATGATTCATCTCAAACTGACCAGTGAATTAATTAATGATCACTCTCACACTGACCAGTGATTTAATGAATGATCACTCTCTCACTGACCAGTGATTTAATGAATGATCACTCTCACACTGACCAGTGATTTAATTAATGACAACTCTTCCACTGAATAGCGATTTAATTAACGATCACTCTCACACTGACCAGTGAGTTAATTAATGATCACTCTCACACTGACCGGTGATTTAATTCATGATCACTCTCACACTGCCCAGTGATTCAATTAATGCTAACTCACTGACTTACTGGAGATTTAAATAATGATCACTCTCACACTGATCAGTGACTTAATTAATGATTAATCTCACTGACCAGTGATTTAATTAATGATTCATCTCACTGACCAGTGATATAATTAATGATCACGCTGACACTGACCAGTGAATTAATTAATGATCACTCTCACACTGACCAGTGATTTAATTAACGATCACTCTCACTGACCAGTGATTTAATTAATAATCACCTTCTCACTGACCTGCGCTTTATTAATGATCACCCGCACACTGACCAGCGATTTAGTAACAATCAATCTCACTGACGAGTGATTTAATTAATGATTCATCTCACTGACCAGTGATTGAATTCATGATCACTCTCTCACTGACCTGCGATTTAATTAATGATTCATCACACACTGACCAGTGATTTAATTAATGATTCATCTCACACTGACCAGTGATTTCCTAAATGATCACACTCACACTGACCAGTGATTTATTAATGATCACACTCTCACTGACCAGTGATTTAATTCATAATCACCTTCTCACTGACCTGCGCTTTATTAATGATCACCCGCACACTGACCAGCGATTTAGTAACAATCAATCTCACTGACTAGTGATTTAATTAATGATTCATCTCACTGACCAGTGATTAAATCAGTTATCACTCTTTCACTGACCTGCGATTTAATTAATGATTCATCTCACACTGACCAGTGATTTAATAAATGATCACTCTCACACTGACCAGTGATTTAATTGACGATCACACTCACTGACCATTGATTTAATTAATGATCACTCACACTATCCAGCGATTTAATTGACGATCACACTCTCCAGTGATTTAATTAACAATCACACTCACTGACCAGTGATTTAATTAATGATCACTCTCACACTGACCAACCACTCTCACACTGACCAGTGATTTAATTAAGCAGTCCCACACTGACCAGTGATTTAATTAATGATCACTCTCACACTGACCAGTGATTTAATTAATGATCTCTCACTCACTGACCTGCGATCTAATAAATGATTCATCTCACACTGACCAGTGATTTAACTAATGATTCATTTCACACAGACCAGTGATTTCCTTAATGATCACACGCACACTGACCAGTGATTTATTAATGATCACACTCACACTAACCAGTGATTAAATCAGTGATCACTCTCTCACTGACCTGCAATCTAATTGATGATTCATCACACACTGACCAGTGAATTAATTAATGATCACTCTCACACTGACCAGTGATTTAATTAACGATCACTCTCACACTGACCAGTGATTTAATTAACGATCACTCTCACACTGACCGGTGATTTAATTCATGATCACTCTCACACTGCCCAGTGATTCAATTAATGATCACTCACTGACTTAATGGAGATTTAATTAATGATCACTCTCACTGACCAGTGATTTAATTAATGATTCATTTCACACTGACCAGTGAATTCCTTAATGATCCCACTCACACTCTCCAGTGATTTAATTAACGATCACTCACCAGTGATTTAATTAACGATCACTCTCACAATGAACAAACGATTTAATTAATAACCACTCTCACACTGACCAGTGATTTAATTAATCAGTCCCACAGGGACCAGTGATTTAATTAATTATCACTCTCACTGACCAGTGGTTTAATTATCAATCACTCTCACACCGACCAGTAATTTAATTGACGATCACACTCACTGACCAGTGATTTAATTAATCATCGCACTCAAACTGACCAGTGATTTAATTACCGATCACTCTCACTGACCAGTGATTTAATTAATAATCACCTTCTCACTGACCTGCGATTTGATTAATGATCACGGACCAGCGATTTAGCAACAATCAATCTCACTGACGAGTGATTCAATTAATGATAACTCTCACACTGACCAGAGATTTACTTAATGATCACCCTCACACTGACCAGTGATTTAATTAATGATCACTCACTCACTGACCTGCGATCTAATTAATGATTCATCTCACACTGACCAGTGGTTTAATTAATGATTCATTTCACACTGACCAGTGATTTCCTTAATGATCACACTCACACTGACCAGTGATTTATTAATGATCACACTCACACTAACCAGTGATTAAATCAGTGATCACTCTCTGACTGACCTGCAATTTAATTAATGATTGATCTCACACTGACCAGTGATTTAATTAATAATCACTCTCACACTGACCAGTGATTTAATGAATGATCAATCTCACACTGACCAGTGATTTAATTAACGATCACTCTCACACTGACCGGTGATTTAATTAATGACCACTCACACTGCCCAGTGATTTAATTAATGATCACTCTCACATTGCCCAATGATTTAATTAATGATCACTCCCACACGGACCAGTGATTTAATTCATGATCACTCTCACACTGACCAGTGATTTAATTAATGGTTAATCTCACACTGACCAGTGATTTAATTAATAATCACCTTCTCACGGACAGACGATTTAATTAATGATCACCCACACACTGACCAGCGATTTAACTAATGATCACCCTCACACTGACCAGAGATTCAATTAGTGATCACTCTCATTGAACAGTGATTTAATTCATGATCACTCTCACACTGACCAGCGAAGTAATTAATTATTCATCTCACACTGGCCAGTGATTTAATTAATGATTCATCTCACACTGACCAGTGATTTAATTAATGATCACGCTCACACTGACCAGTGATTGAATTAATGATTAATCTCACACTGACCACTGATTTAATTAATGACCACGATCACACTGACCAGTGATTTATTTAATGATTACTCTCACACTGACCACTGATTTAACTAATGATCACTCTCACACTGACCAGTGATTTAGCTAATGTTCACAGTCACACTGACCTGTGAATTAATTAATGATTCATCACGCCGACCAGCAATTTAATTAATGATCACTCTCACAATTAACAAGAGATTTAATTAATGAACACCCACACTAGCCATTTATTTAATTAATGACAAGTCTTTCCCTGACTATTGATAAATTAATGATCACTCTCACTGACCAGTGATTTAATTAATGATAACTCTCCCACTGACTAGCGATTTAATTATTGATCACTCACACTGACCAGTGACTCAATTATTGATCACTTTCACGCTGACCAGTGATTTAATTAATGAGTCATCTCACACTGACCAGTGATTTCATTAATGATCACTTTCTCACTGACCTGCGATTTAATTAATGATTCATCTCACACTGACCAGTGACTCAATTAATGATTAATCTCACAGACCAGTGATTTAATGATTCATCTCACTGACCAGTGATATAATTAATGATCACGCTCACACTGACCAGTGATTTAATGAATGATTCATCTCACACTGACCAGTGATTTAACTCATAATCACTTTCTCACTGACCTGTGCTTTATTAATGATCACCCGCACACTGACCAGCGATTTAGTAACAATCCATCTCACTGACGAGTGATTTAATTAATGATTCATCTCACTGACCAATGATTTAATTAATGATCACTCTGTCACTAACCTGCGATTTAATTAATGATTCATCTCACACGACCAGTGATTTAATTAATGATTCATCTCACACTGACCAGTGATTTAATTAATGATTCATTTCACACTGACCAGTGATTTCCTTAATGATCACACACTGACCAGTGATTTACTAATGATCACACTCACACTGACCAGTGATTTAATTAATGATCACACTCACACTGACCAGTGATTAAATCAGTGATCACTCTTTCACTGACCTGCGATTTAATTAATGATTCATCTCACACTGACCAGTGATTTGAAATGATCACTCTCACACTGACCAGTGCTTTAATTGACGATCGCACTCACTGCCCATTGATTTAATTAATGATCACACTCATACTATCCAGTGATTTAATTGACGATCACACTCTCCAGTGATTTAATTAACGATCACACTCACTGACCAGTGATTTAATTAATGATCACTCTCACAATGAATAAGCGATTTAATTAATAACCACTCTCACACTGACCAGTGATTTAATCAATCAGTCCCACACTGACCAGTGTTTTAATTAATGATCACTCTCACTGACCAGTGGTTTAATTAACAATCACTCTCACACTGACCAGTGATTTAATTGACGATTACACTCACTGACCAGTGATTTAATTAATGATCACACTCAAACTGACCAGTGATTTAATTAATAATCCCCTTCTCACTGACCTGCGATTTGATTAATGATTACCCGCACACTGACCAGCGATTTAGTAACAATCCATCTCACTGACGAGTGATTTAATTAATGATTCATCTCAGTGACCAATGATTTAATTAATGATCACTCTGTCACTAACCTGCGATTTAATTAATGATTCATCTCACACTGACCAGTGATTTAATTAATGATTCATCTCACACTGACCAGTGATTTCCTAAATGATCACACTCACACTGACCAGTGATTTATTAATGATCACACTCTCACTGACCAGTGATTTAATTCATAATCACCTTCTCACTGACCTGCGCTTTATTAATGATCACCCGCACACTGACCAGCGATTTAGTAACAATCAATCTCACTGACTAGTGATTTAATTAATGATTCATCTCACTGACCAGTGATTAAATCAGTTATCACTCTTTCACTGACCTGCGATTTAATTAATGATTCATCTCACACTGACCAGTGATTTAATAAATGATCACTCTCACACTGACCAGTGATTTAATTGACGATCACACTCACTGACCATTGATTTAATTAATGATCACTCACACTATCCAGCGATTTAATTGACGATCACACTCTCCAGTGATTTAATTAACAATCACACTCACTGACCAGTGATTTAATTAATGATCACTCTCACACTGACCAACCACTCTCACACTGACCAGTGATTTAATTAAGCAGTCCCACACTGACCAGTGATTTAATTAATGATCACTCTCACACTGACCAGTGATTTAATTAATGATCTCTCACTCACTGACCTGCGATCTAATAAATGATTCATCTCACACTGACCAGTGATTTAACTAATGATTCATTTCACACAGACCAGTGATTTCCTTAATGATCACACGCACACTGACCAGTGATTTATTAATGATCACACTCACACTAACCAGTGATTAAATCAGTGATCACTCTCTCACTGACCTGCAATCTAATTGATGATTCATCACACACTGACCAGTGAATTAATTAATGATCACTCTCACACTGACCAGTGATTTAATTAACGATCACTCTCACACTGACCAGTGATTTAATTAACGATCACTCTCACACTGACCGGTGATTTAATTCATGATCACTCTCACACTGCCCAGTGATTCAATTAATGATCACTCACTGACTTAATGGAGATTTAATTAATGATCACTCTCACTGACCAGTGATTTAATTAATGATTCATTTCACACTGACCAGTGAATTCCTTAATGATCCCACTCACACTCTCCAGTGATTTAATTAACGATCACTCACCAGTGATTTAATTAACGATCACTCTCACAATGAACAAACGATTTAATTAATAACCACTCTCACACTGACCAGTGATTTAATTAATCAGTCCCACAGGGACCAGTGATTTAATTAATTATCACTCTCACTGACCAGTGGTTTAATTATCAATCACTCTCACACCGACCAGTAATTTAATTGACGATCACACTCACTGACCAGTGATTTAATTAATCATCGCACTCAAACTGACCAGTGATTTAATTACCGATCACTCTCACTGACCAGTGATTTAATTAATAATCACCTTCTCACTGACCTGCGATTTGATTAATGATCACGGACCAGCGATTTAGCAACAATCAATCTCACTGACGAGTGATTCAATTAATGATAACTCTCACACTGACCAGAGATTTACTTAATGATCACCCTCACACTGACCAGTGATTTAATTAATGATCACTCACTCACTGACCTGCGATCTAATTAATGATTCATCTCACACTGACCAGTGGTTTAATTAATGATTCATTTCACACTGACCAGTGATTTCCTTAATGATCACACTCACACTGACCAGTGATTTATTAATGATCACACTCACACTAACCAGTGATTAAATCAGTGATCACTCTCTGACTGACCTGCAATTTAATTAATGATTGATCTCACACTGACCAGTGATTTAATTAATAATCACTCTCACACTGACCAGTGATTTAATGAATGATCAATCTCACACTGACCAGTGATTTAATTAACGATCACTCTCACACTGACCGGTGATTTAATTAATGACCACTCACACTGCCCAGTGATTTAATTAATGATCACTCTCACATTGCCCAATGATTTAATTAATGATCACTCCCACACGGACCAGTGATTTAATTCATGATCACTCTCACACTGACCAGTGATTTAATTAATGGTTAATCTCACACTGACCAGTGATTTAATTAATAATCACCTTCTCACGGACAGACGATTTAATTAATGATCACCCACACACTGACCAGCGATTTAACTAATGATCACCCTCACACTGACCAGAGATTCAATTAGTGATCACTCTCATTGAACAGTGATTTAATTCATGATCACTCTCACACTGACCAGCGAAGTAATTAATTATTCATCTCACACTGGCCAGTGATTTAATTAATGATTCATCTCACACTGACCAGTGATTTAATTAATGATCACGCTCACACTGACCAGTGATTGAATTAATGATTAATCTCACACTGACCACTGATTTAATTAATGACCACGATCACACTGACCAGTGATTTATTTAATGATTACTCTCACACTGACCACTGATTTAACTAATGATCACTCTCACACTGACCAGTGATTTAGCTAATGTTCACAGTCACACTGACCTGTGAATTAATTAATGATTCATCACGCCAACCAGCAATTTAATTAATGATCACTCTCACAATTAACAAGAGATTTAATTAATGAACACCCACACTAGCCATTTATTTAATTAATGACAAGTCTTTCCCTGACTATTGATAAATTAATGATCACTCTCACTGACCAGTGATTTAATTAATGATAACTCTCCCACTGACTAGCGATTTAATTATTGATCACTCACACTGACCAGTGACTCAATTATTGATCACTTTCACGCTGACCAGTGATTTAATTAATGAGTCATCTCACACTGACCAGTGATTTCATTAATGATCACTTTCTCACTGACCTGCGATTTAATTAATGATTCATCTCACACTGACCAGTGACTCAATTAATGATTAATCTCACAGACCAGTGATTTAATGATTCATCTCACTGACCTGCGCTTTATTAATGATCACCCGCACACTGACCAGCGATTTAGTAACAATCCATCTCACTGACGAGTGATTTAATTAATGATTCATCTCACTGACCAATGATTTAATTAATGATCACTCTGTCACTAACCTGCGATTTAATTAATGATTCATCTCACACTGACCAGTGATTTAATTAATGATTCATCTCACACTGACCAGTGATTTAATTAATGATTCATTTCACACTGACCAGTGATTTCCTTAATGATCACACACTGACCAGTGATTTACTAATGATCACACTCACACTGACCAGTGATTTAATTAATGATCACACTCACACTGACCAGTGATTAAATCAGTGATCACTCTTTCACTGACCTGCGATTTAATTAATGATTCATCTCACACTGACCAGTGATTTGAAATGATCACTCTCACACTGACCAGTGATTTAATTGACGATCGCACTCACTGCCCATTGATTTAATTAATGATCACACTCATACTAGCCAGTGATTTAATTGACGATCACACTCTCCAGTGATTTAATTAACGATCACACTCACTGACCAGTGATTTAATTAATGATCACTCTCACAATGAATAAGCGATTTAATTAATAACCACTCTCACACTGACCAGTGATTTAATCAATCAGTCCCACACTGACCAGTGTTTTAATTAATGATCACTCTCACTGACCAGTGGTTTAATTAACAATCACTCTCACACTGACCAGTGATTTAATTGACGATTACACTCACTGACCAGTGATTTAATTAATGATCACACTCAAACTGACCAGTGATTTAATTAATAATCCCCTTCTCACTGACCTGCGATTTGATTAATGATTACCCGCACACTGACCAGCGATTTAGTAACAATCCATCTCACTGACGAGTGATTTAATTAATGATTCATCTCAGTGACCAATGATTTAATTAATGATCACTCTGTCACTAACCTGCGATTTAATTAATGATTCATCTCACACTGACCAGTGATTTAATTAATGATTCATCTCACACTGACCAGTGATTTCCTTAATGATCACACACTGACCAGTGATTTACTAATGACCACACTCACACTGACCAGTGATTTAATTAATGATCACACTCACACTGACCAGTGATTAAATCAGTTATCACTCTTTCACTGACCTGCGATTTAATTAATGATTCATCTCACACTGACCAGTGATTTGAAATGATCACTCTCACACTGACCAGTGATTTAATTGACGATCGCACTCACTGCCCATTGATTTAATTAATGATCACACTCATACTATCCAGTGATTTAATTAACGATCACACTCTCCAGTGATTTAATGAACGATCACACTCACTGACCAGTGATTTAATTAATGATCACTCTCACAATGAATAAGCGATTTAATTAATAACCACTCTCACACTGACCAGTGATTTAATCAATCAGTCCCACACTGACCAGTGTTTTAATTAATGATCACTCTCACTGACCAGTGGTTTAATTAACAATCACTCTCACACTGACCAGTGATTTAATTGACGATTACACTCACTGACCAGTGATTTAATTAATGATCACACTCAAACTGACCAGTGATTTAATTAATAATCACCTTCTCACTGACCTGCGATTTGATTAATGATGACCCGCACACTGACCAGCGATTTAGTAACAATCAATCTCACTGACGAGTGATTCAATTAATGATAACTGTCACACTGACCAGAGATTTACTTAATGATCACCCTCACACTGACCAGTGATTTAATTAATGATCACTCTCACTGACCAGTGGTTTAATTAACAATCACTCTCACACTGCCCAATGATTTAATAAATGATCACTCTCACATTGCCCAATGATTTAATTAATGATCACTCCCACACTGACCAGTGATTTAATTAATTGTTCATCTCATGCTGACCAGTGATTTAATTAATGATCACTCTCACACTGACCAGTGATTTAATTAACGATCACTCTCACACTGACCAGTGATTTAATTAATGATCACTCCCACACTGACCAGTGATTTAATTAATGATCACTCTCACACTGACCAGTGATTTAATTAATTGTTCATCTCATGCTGACCAGTGATTTAATTAATGATTCATCACACACTGACCACTGATTTACTTAATAATGACTCTCACACTGACCAATGATTTAACTATTGTTCACTGTCACACTGACCAGTGATTTAATTAATTATTCATCTCATGCTGACCAGTGATTTAGCTAATGTTCACAGTCACACTAACCAGTGATTTAATTAATGATTCATCACACACTGACCTGTGATTTACTTAATGATCACTCTCACACCGACCAGCGATTTAATTAATGATCACTCCCACAATTAACAAGAGATTTAATTAATGAACACCCACACGAACCATTTATTTAATTAATGGCAACTCTTTCCTTGACCGGTGATTTAATTAATGATAACTCTCACTGACCAGTGACTCAATTAATGATCACTTTCACACTGACCAGTGACTTAATTAATGACCACTCTAACACTGACCAGTGATTTAATTGATGATCACTCTCACACTGACCAGTGATTGACTTAATCATTCATCTCACACTGACCAGTTATTTAATTAATGATTCATCTCACACTGACCAGTGATTTAATTAATGATCACTTTCTCACTGACCTGCGATTTAATTAATAATTCATCTCACACTGACCAGTGATTTAATTAATGACAACTCTCACACTGGCCTGCGAGTTAATTAATCATTCATCTCACACTGGCCAGTGATTTAATTAATGATTCATCTCACACTGACCAGTGATTTACTTAATGATCACTCTCGCTGACCTGCGATTTAATTAATGTTTCATCTCACTGACCAGTGATTTAATTAATGATTCCTCTCACTGACCAGTGATTTAATTAATGATCACCCGCACACTCACCAGCGATTTAATTAATGACCACTCTCACACTGATCAGTGATTTAACTAATGATCACCCTCACACTGACCAGAGATTCAATTAGTGATCACTCTCATTGGCCAGTGATTTAATTAATGATTCATCTCACACTGATCAGTGAATTAATTAACACTTTCACACTGACCAGTGATTAATTAACGATCACTCTCACTGACCAGTGATTTAATTGACGATCACTCACTGACCATTGATTTAATTAATGATCACACTCACACTGACCAGTGATTTAATTAATGATTACTCTCTCACTGACCAGTGATTTAATTGACGATCACACTTACTGACCATTGCTTTAATGATCACACTCACACTGACCAGTGATTTAATGAATGATCACTCTCACAATGACCAGTCATATAATTAATGATCACTCTCACACTGATCAGTGATTTAACTAATGATCACCCTCACACTGACCAGAGATTCAATTAGTGATCACTCTCATTGGCCAGTGATTTAATTAATGATCACTCTCACACTGACCAGCGATTTAATTAATTATTCATCTCACGCTGGCCAGTGATTTAATTAATGATTCATCTCACTCTGACCAATGATTCAATTAATGATTAATCTCACACTGACCAGTGATTTAATTAATGATCACTCTCACTGACCTGCGATTTAATTAATGATTCACCTCACACTGACCAGTGTTTTAATTAATGATTCATCTCACTGACCAGTGATATAATTAATGATCACGCTCACACTGACCAGTGATTGAATTAATGATTAATCTCACACTGAGCAGTGATTTAATTAATAATCGCTCCCACACTGACCAGAGATTTAATTAATGATAACTCTCACACTGACCACTGATTTAACTAATGATCACTCTCACACTGTCCAGTGATTTAGCTAATGTTCACAGTCACACTGACCAGTGATTTAATTAATGATTCATCACACACTGACCTGTGATTTACTTACTGATCACTCTCACACCGATCAGCGATTTAATTAATGATCACTCTCACAATTAACAAGAGATTTAATTAATGAACACACAAACTAGCCATTTATTTAATTGATGACAAGTCTTTCCCTGACTATTGATTAAATTAATGATCACTCTCACTGACCAGTGACTCAATTATTGATCACTTTCACACTGGCCAGTGATTTAATTAATGAGTCATCTCACACTGACCAGTGATTTCATTAATGATCACTTTCTCACTGACCTGCGATTTAATTAATGATTCATCTCACACTGACCAGCGATTTAATTAATGATTCATCTCACTGACCAGTGATATAATTAATGATCACGCTCACACTGATCAGTGATTTAATTAATGATTAATCTCACACTGACCAGTGATTTAATTCATAATCACCTTCTCACTGACATGCGCTTTATTAATGATCACCCGCACACTGACCAGCGGTTTAGTAACAATCAATCTCACTAACGAATGATTTAATTAATGATTCATCTCACTGACCAGTCATTTAATTAATGATCACACTCACACTGACCAGTGATTTAATTAATGATCACACTCACACTGACCAGTGATTAAATCAGTGATCACTCTTTCACTGACCTGCGATTTAATTAATGATTCATCTCACACTGACCAGTGATTTAATAAATGATCACTCTCACACGGAGTGATTTAATTGACGATCACACTCACTGCCCATTGATTTAATTAATGGTCCCACTCACACTATCCAGTGATTTAATTAATGATCACACTCTCCAGTGATTTAATTAACGATCACCCTCACTGACCAGTGATTTAATTAATGATCACTCTCACAATGAACAAGCAATTTAATTAATAACCACTCTCACACTGACCAGTGATTTAATTAATCAGTCCCACACTGACCAGTGATTTAATTAATGATCGCTCTCACTGACCAGTGCTTTAATTAACAATCACTCGCACACTGACCAGTGATTTAATTGACGATCACACTCACTGACCAGTGATTTAATTAATCATCGCACTCAAACTGACCAGTGATTTTATTAACGATCACTCTCACTGACCAGTGATTTAATTAATAATCACCTTCTCACTGACCTGCGATTTGATTAATGATCACCCGCACACTGACCAGCGATTTAGCAACAATCAATCTCACTGACGAGTGATTCAATAAATGATAACACTCACACTGACCAGAGATTTACTTAATGATCACCCTCACACTGACCAGTGATTTAATTAATGATCACTCACTCACTGACCTGCGATCTAATTCATGATTCATCTCACACTGACCAGTGATTTAATTAATGATTCATTTCACACTGACCAGTGATTTCCTTAATGATCACACTCACACTGACCAGTGATTTATTAATGATCACACTCACACTAACCAGTGATTAAATCAGTGATCACTCTCTGACTGACCTGCAATTTAATTAATGATTCATCTCACACTGACCAGTGATTTAATTAACGATCACACTCACACTGACCAGTGACTGAATTAATGATCACTCACACTGACCAGTGATTTAATTAACGATCTCTCTCACACTGACCAGTGATTTAATTAACAATCACTCACACTGACCGGTGATTAATGATCACTCTCACATTGCCCAGTGATTTAATTAATGATCACTCCCACACTGACCAGTGATTTAATTAATGGTTAATCTCACACTGACCAGTTATTTAATTAATAATCACCTTCTCACGGACCTGCGATTTAATTAATGATCACCTTCTCACGGACCTGCGATTTAATTAATAATCACCTTCTCACGGACCTGCGATTTAATTAATAATCACCTTCTCACGGACCTGCAATTTAATTAATGATCACCCACACACTGACCAGCGATTTAACTAATGATCACACTCACACTGACCAGAGATTCAATTAGTGATCACTCTCATTGAACAGTGATTTAATTAATGATCACACTCACACTGAGCAGTGATTTAATTAATGATCATTCTCACTGACCAGAAACTGAATTCATGATCACTCTCACACTGACCAGCGATGTAATTAATTATTTATCTCACGCTGGCCAGTGATTTAATTAATGATTCATCTCACACTGACCAGCGATTTAATTGACGATCGCACTCACTGCCCATTGATTTAATTAAAGATCACACTCATACTATCCAGTGATTTAATTGACGATCACACTCTCCAGTGACTTAATTAACGATCACACTCACTGACCAGTGATTTAATTAATGATCTCCTTCTCACTGACCTGCGATTTGATTAATGATCACCCACACACTGACCAGCGATTTAGTAACAATCAATCTCACTGACGAGTGATTCAATTAATGATAACTGTCACACTGACCAGAGATTTACTGAATGGTCACCCTCACACTGACCAGTGATTTAATTAATGATCACTCTCACTGACCAGTGGTTTAATTAACAATCAACTCTCACACTGCCCAGTGATTTAATTAATGATCACTGCCACACTGACGAGTGATTTAATTCGTGATCACTCTCACGCTGACCAGTGATTTATTTAATGATTCATTTCACACTGACCAGTGATTTCCTTAATGATCACACTCACACTGACCAGTGATTTATTAATGATCACACTCACACTAACCAGTGATTAAATCAGTGATCACTCTCTCACTGACCTGCAATTTAATTAATGATTCATCTCAAACTGACCAGTGAATTAATTAATGATCACTCTCACACTTACCAGTGATTTAATGAATGATCACTCTCACACTTACCAGTGATTTAATTAATGATCACTCTCACACTGACCAGTGATTTAATTAATGACAACTCTTCCACTGAATAGCGATTTAATTAACGATCACTCTCACACTGACCAGTGATTTAATTCATGATCACTCTCACACTGCCCAGTGATTCAATTAATGCTAACTCAGTGACTTACTGGAGATTTAATTAATGATCACTCTCACACTGACCAGTGACTCAATTAATGATTAATCTCACTGACCAGTGATTTAATTAATGATTCATCTCACTGACCAGTGATATAATTAATGATCACGCTCACACTGACCAGTGATTTAATTAATGATTCATCTCACACTGACCAGTGATTTAATTAATGATTCATCTCACTGACCAGTGATATAATTAATGATCACGCTCACACTGACCAGTGATTCAATTAATGATTAATCTCACTGACCAGTGATATAATTAATGATCACGCTCACACTGACCAGTGATTTAATTAATGATTCATCTCACACTGACCAGTGATTTAATTAATGATTCATCTCACTGACCAGTGATATAATTAATGATCACGCTCACACTGAGCAGTGATTTAATTAATGATTCATCTCACACTGACCAGTGATTTAACTAATGATCACACTCACACTGACCAGAGATTCAATTAGTGATCACTCTCATTGAACAGTGATTTAATTAATGATCACACTCACACTGAGCAGTGATTTAATTAATGATCATTCTCACTGACCAGAAACTGAATTCATGATCACTCTCACACTGACCAGCGATGTAATTAATTATTTATCTCACGCTGGCCAGTGATTTAATTAATGATTCATCTCACACTGACCAGCGATTTAATTGACGATCGCACTCACTGCCCATTGATTTAATTAAAGATCACACTCATACTATCCAGTGATTTAATTGACGATCACACTCTCCAGTGACTTAATTAACGATCACACTCACTGACCAGTGATTTAATTAATGATCTCCTTCTCACTGACCTGCGATTTGATTAATGATCACCCACACACTGACCAGCGATTTAGTAACAATCAATCTCACTGACGAGTGATTCAATTAATGATAACTGTCACACTGACCAGAGATTTACTGAATGGTCACCCTCACACTGACCAGTGATTTAATTAATGATCACTCTCACTGACCAGTGGTTTAATTAACAATCAACTCTCACACTGCCCAGTGATTTAATTAATGATCACTGCCACACTGACGAGTGATTTAATTCGTGATCACTCTCACGCTGACCAGTGATTTATTTAATGATTCATTTCACACTGACCAGTGATTTCCTTAATGATCACACTCACACTGACCAGTGATTTATTAATGATCACACTCACACTAACCAGTGATTAAATCAGTGATCACTCTCTCACTGACCTGCAATTTAATTAATGATTCATCTCAAACTGACCAGTGAATTAATTAATGATCACTCTCACACTTACCAGTGATTTAATGAATGATCACTCTCACACTTACCAGTGATTTAATTAATGATCACTCTCACACTGACCAGTGATTTAATTAATGACAACTCTTCCACTGAATAGCGATTTAATTAACGATCACTCTCACACTGACCAGTGATTTAATTCATGATCACTCTCACACTGCCCAGTGATTCAATTAATGCTAACTCAGTGACTTAATGGAGATTTAATTAATGATCACTCTCACACTGACCAGTGACTCAATTAATGATTAATCTCACTGACCAGTGATTTAATTAATGATTCATCTCACTGACCAGTGATATAATTAATGATCACGCTCACACTGACCAGTGATTTAATTAATGATTCATCTCACACTGACCAGTGATTTAATTAATGATTCATCTCACTGACCAGTGATATAATTAATGATCACGCTCACACTGACCAGTGATTCAATTAATGATTAATCTCACTGACCAGTGATATAATTAATGATCACGCTCACACTGACCAGTGATTTAATTAATGATTCATCTCACACTGACCAGTGATTTAATTAATGATTCATCTCACTGACCAGTGATATAATTAATGATCACGCTCACACTGAGCAGTGATTTAATTAATGATTCATCTCACACTGACCAGTGATTTAAATCATAATAACCTTCTCACTGACCTGCGCTTTATTAATGATCACCCGCATACTGACCAGCGATTTAGTAACAATCAATCTCACTGACGAGTGATTTAATTAATGATTCATCTCACTGACCAGTGATTTAATTAATGATCACTCTCTCACTGACCTGCGATTTAATTAATGATTCATCTCACACTGACCAGTGAATTAATTAATGATTCATCTGACACTGACCAGTGATTTAATTAATGATTCACCTCACACTGACCAGCGTTTTAATTAATGATTCACCTCATACTGACCAGCGATTTAATTAATGATTAATCTCACACTCACCAGCGATTTAACTAATGATCACCCTCACACTGACCAGAGATTCAATTAGTGATCACTCTCATTGAACAGTGATTTAATTAATGATCACTCAAACACTGAGCAGTGATTTAATTAATGATCATTCTCACTGACCAGAAACTGAATTCATGATCACTCTCACACTGACCAGCGATGTAATTAATTATTTATCTCACGCTGGCCAGTGATTTAATTAATGATTCATCTCACACTGACCAGTGATTTAATTAATGATTAATCTCACACTGACCAGTGTTTTAATTAATGATTCATTTCACTGACCAGTGATATAATTAATGATGACGCTCACACTGACCAGTGATTGAATTAATGATTAATCTCACACTGACCAGTGATTTAATTAATGACCATGATCACACGGACCAGTGATTTATTTAATGATTCATCTCACACTGACCAGTGATTTAATTAATAATCACTCTCACACAGACCAGAGATTTAATTAATGATCACTCTCACACTGACCACTGATTTAACTAATGATCACTCTCACACTGACCAGTGATTTAGCTAATGTTCACAGTCACACTGACCAGTGATTTAATTAATGATTTATCACACACTGACCTGTGATTTACTTAATGATCACTCTCACACCGACCAGCAATTTAATTAATGATCACTCTCAAAATTAACAAAAGATTTAATTAATGAACGCCCACACTAGCCATTTATTTAATTAATGACAAGTCTTTCCCTGACTATTGATAAATTAATGATCACTCTCACTGACCAGTGATTTAATTAATGATAACTCTCCCACTGACTAGCGATTTAATTATTGATCACTCGCACTGACCAGTGACTCAATTATTGATCACTTTCACACTGACCAGTGATTTATTTAATGATTCATCTCACACTGACCAGTGATTTAATTAATAATCACTCTCACACAGACCAGAGATTTAATTAATGATCACTCTCACACTGACCACTGATTTAACTAATGATCACTCTCACACTGACCAGTGATTTAGCTAATGTTCACAGTCACACTGACCAGTGATTTAATTAATGATTTATCACACACTGACCTGTGATTTACTTAATGATCACTCTCACACCGACCAGCAATTTAATTAATGATCACTCTCAAAATTAACAAAAGATTTAATTAATGAACGCCCACACTAGCCATTTATTTAATTAATGACAAGTCTTTCCCTGACTATTGATAAATTAATGATCACTCTCACTGACCAGTGATTTAATTAATGATCACTCTCACACTGACCAGTGATTTAATTAATGACAACTCTTCCACTGAATAGCGATTTAATTAACGATCACTCTCACACTGACCAGTGATTTAATTAATGATCACTCTCACACTGACCGGTGATTTAATTCATGATCACTCTCACACTGCCCAGTGATTCAATTAATGCTAACTCACTGACTTACTGGAGATTTAAATAATGATCACTCTCACACTGACCAGTGACTCAATTAATGATTAATCTCACTGACCAGTGATTTAATTAATGATTCATCTCACTGACCAGTGATATAATTAATGATCACGCTGACACTGACCAGTGAATTAATTAATGATCACTCTCACACTGACCAGTGATTTAATTAACGATCACTCTCACTGACCAGTGATTTAATTAATAATCACCTTCTCACTGACCTGCGCTTTATTAATGATCACCCGCACACTGACCAGCGATTTAGTAACAATCAATCTCACTGACGAGTGATTTAATTAATGATTCATCTCACTGACCAGTGATTTAATTCATGATCACTCTCTCACTGACCTGCGATTTAATTAATGATTCATCACACACTGACCAGTGATTTAATTAATGATTCATCTCACACTGACCAGTGATTTCCTAAATGATCACACTCACACTGACCAGTGATTTATTAATGATCACACTCTCACTGACCAGTGATTTAATTCATAATCACCTTCTCACTGACCTGCGCTTTATTAATGATCACCCGCACACTGACCAGCGATTTAGTAACAATCAATCTCACTGACTAGTGATTTAATTAATGATTCATCTCACTGACCAGTGCTTAAATCAGTTATCACTCTTTCACTGACCTGCGATTTAATTAATGATTCATCTCACACTGACCAGTGATTTAATTAATGATCACTCTCACACTGACCAACCACTCTCACACTGACCAGTGATTTAATTAAGCAGTCCCACACTGACCAGTGATTTAATTAATGATCACTCTCACACTGACCAGTGATTTAATTAATGATCTCTCACTCACTGACCTGCGATCTAATAAATGATTCATCTCACACTGACCAGTGATTTAACTAATGATTCATTTCACACAGACCAGTGATTTCCTTAATGATCACACGCACACTGACCAGTGATTTATTAATGATCACACTCACACTAACCAGTGATTAAATCAGTGATCACTCTCTCACTGACCTGCAATCTAATTGATGATTCATCACACACTGACCAGTGAATTAATTAATGATCACTCTCACACTGACCAGTGATTTAATTAACGATCACTCTCACACTGACCAGTGAATTAATTAATGATTCATCTGACACTGACCAGTGATTTAATTAATGATTCACCTCACACTGACCAGCGATTTAATTAATGATTCACCTCATACTGACCAGCGATTTAATTAATGATTAATCTCACACTCACCAGCGATTTAACTAATGATCACCCTCACACTGACCAGAGATTCAATTAGTGATCACTCTCATTGAACAGTGATTTAATTAATGATCACTCTCACACTGAGCAGTGATTTAATTAATGATCATTCTCACTGACCAGAAACTGGATTCATGATCACTCTCACACTGACCAGCGATGTAATTAATTATTTATCTCACGCTGGCCAGTGATTTAATTAATGATTCATCTCACACTGACCAGTGATTTAATTAATGATTAATCTCACACTGACCAGTGTTTTAATTAATGATTCATTTCACTGACCAGTGATATAATTAATGATGACGCTCACACTGACCAGTGATTGAATTAATGATTAATCTCACACTGACCAGTGATTTAATTAATGACCATGATCACACGGACCAGTGATTTATTTAATGATTCATCTCACACTGACCAGTGATTTAATTAATAATCACTCTCACACAGACCAGAGATTTAATTAATGATCACTCTCACACTGACCACTGATTTAACTAATGATCACTCTCACACTGACCAGTGATTTAGCTAATGTTCACAGTCACACTGACCAGTGATTTAATTAATGATTTATCACACACTGACCTGTGATTTACTTAATGATCACTCTCACACCGACCAGCAATTTAATTAATGATCACTCTCAAAATTAACAAAAGATTTAATTAATGAACGCCCACACTAGCCATTTATTTAATTAATGACAAGTCTTTCCCTGACTATTGATAAATTAATGATCACTCTCACTGACCAGTGATTTAATTAATGATAACTCTCCCACTGACTAGCGATTTAATTATTGATCACTCGCACTGACCAGTGACTCAATTATTGATCACTTTCACACTGACCAGTGATTTAATTAATGATTCATCTCACACTGACCAGTGATTTAATTCATAATCACCATCTCACTGACCTGCGCTTTATTAATGATCACCCGCAGACGGACCAGCGATTTAGTAACAATCAATCTCACTGACGAGTGATTTAATTAATGATTCATCTCACTGACCAGTGATTTAATTAATGATCACTCTCTCACAGACCTGCGATTTAATTAATGATTCATCTCACACTGACCAGTGATTTAATTAATGATTCATCTCACACTGACCAGTGATTTAATTAATGATTCATTTCACACTGACCAGTGATTTCCTTAATGATCACTCACACTGACCAGTGATTTATTAATGATCACCCTTACGCTGACCAGTGATTTAATTAATGATCACACTCACACTGACCAGTGATTAAATCAGTGATCACTCTTTCACTGACCTGCGATTTAATTAATGATTCATCTCACACTGACCAGTGATTTAATAAATGATCACTCACACTGACCAGTGATTTAATTGACGATCGCACTCACTGCCCATTGATTTAATTAATGATCACACTCATACTATCCAGTGATTTAATTGACAATCACACTCACTGACCAGTGATTTAATTAATGATCTCCTTCTCACTGACCTGCGATTTGATTAATGATCACCCACACACTGACCAGCGATTTAGTGACAATCAATCTCACTGACGAGTGATTCAATTAATGATAACTGTCACACTGACCAGAGATTTACTTAATGGTCACCCTCACACTGACCAGTGATTTAATTAATGATCACTCTCACTGACCAGTGGTTTAATTAACAATCAACTGTCACACTGCCCAGTGATTTAATTAATGATCACTGCCACACTGACGAGTGATTTAATTCATGATCACTCTCACGCTGACCAGTGATTTAATTAATGGTTAATCTCACACTGACCAGTAATTTAATTAATAATCACCTTCTCACAGACATGCAATCTAATTAATGATTCATCTCACACTGACCAGTGATTTAATTAATGATTCATTTCACACTGACCAGGGATTTCCTTAATGATCACACTCACATTGACCAGTGATTTATTAATGATCACACTCACACTAACCAGTGATTAAATCAGTGATCACTCTCTCACTGACCTGCAATTTAATTAATGATTCATCTCAAACTGACCAGTGAATTAATTAATGATCACTCTCACACTGACCAGTGATTTAATGAATGATCACTCTCTCACTGACCAGTGATTTAATGAATGATCACTCTCACACTGACCAGTGATTTAATTAATGACAACTCTTCCACTGAATAGCGATTTAATTAACGATCACTCTCACACTGACCAGTGATTTAATTAATGATCACTCTCACACTGACCGGTGATTTAATTCATGATCACTCTCACACTGCCCAGTGATTCAATTAATGCTAACTCACTGACTTACTGGAGATTTAAATAATGATCACTCTCACACTGACCAGTGACTCAATTAATGATTAATCTCACTGACCAGTGATTTAATTAATGATTCATCTCACTGACCAGTGATATAATTAATGATCACGCTGACACTGACCAGTGAATTAATTAATGATCACTCTCACACTGACCAGTGATTTAATTAACGATCACTCTCACTGACCAGTGATTTAATTAATAATCACCTTCTCACTGACCTGCGCTTTATTAATGATCACCCGCACACTGACCAGCGATTTAGTAACAATCAATCTCACTGACGAGTGATTTAATTAATGATTCATCTCACTGACCAGTGATTTAATTCATGATCACTCTCTCACTGACCTGCGATTTAATTAATGATTCATCACACACTGACCAGTGATTTAATTAATGATTCATCTCACACTGACCAGTGATTTCCTAAATGATCACACTCACACTGACCAGTGATTTATTAATGATCACACTCTCACTGACCAGTGATTTAATTCATAATCACCTTCTCACTGACCTGCGCTTTATTAATGATCACCCGCACACTGACCAGCGATTTAGTAACAATCAATCTCACTGACTAGTGATTTAATTAATGATTCATCTCACTGACCAGTGATTAAATCAGTTATCACTCTTTCACTGACCTGCGATTTAATTAATGATTCATCTCACACTGACCAGTGATTTAATAAATGATCACTCTCACACTGACCAGTGATTTATTTGACGATCACACTCACTGACCATTGATTTAATTAATGATCACTCACACTATCCAGTGATTTAATTGACGATCACACTCTCCAGTGATTTAATTAACAATCACACTCACTGACCAGTGATTTAATTAATGATCACTCTCACACTGACCAACCACTCTCACACTGACCAGTGATTTAATTAAGCAGTCCCACACTGACCAGTGATTTAATTAATGATCACTCTCACACTGACCAGTGATTTAATTAATGATCTCTCACTCACTGACCTGCGATCTAATAAATGATTCATCTCACACTGACCAGTGATTTAACTAATGATTCATTTCACACAGACCAGTGATTTCCTTAATGATCACACGCACACTGACCAGTGATTTATTAATGATCACACTCACACTAACCAGTGATTAAATCAGTGATCACTCTCTCACTGACCTGCAATCTAATTGATGATTCATCACACACTGACCAGTGAATTAATTAATGATCACTCTCACACTGACCAGTGATTTAATTAACGATCACTCTCACACTGACCAGTGATTTAATTAACGATCACTCTCACACTGACCGGTGATTTAATTCATGATCACTCTCACACTGCCCAGTGATTCAATGAATGATCACTCACTGACTTAATGGAGATTTAATTAATGATCACTCTCACTGACCAGTGATTTAATTAATGATTCATTTCACACTGACCAGTGAATTCCTTAATGATCCCACTCACACTCTCCAGTGACTTAATTAACGATCACTCACCAGTGATTTAATTAACGATCACTCTCACAATGAACAAACGATTTAATTAATAACCACTCTCACACTGACCAGTGATTTAATTAATCAGTCCCACAGGGACCAGTGATTTAATTAATTATCACTCTCACTGACCAGTGGTTTAATTAACAATCACTCTCACACCGACCAGTAATTTAATTGACGATCACACTCACTGACCAGTGATTTAATTAATCATCGCACTCAAACTGACCAGTGATTTAATTACCGATCACTCTCACTGACCAGTGATTTAATTAATAATCACCTTCTCACTGACCTGCGATTTGATTAATGATCACGGACCAGCGATTTAGCAACAATCAATCTCACTGACGAGTGATTCAATTAATGATAACTCTCACACTGACCAGAGATTTACTTAATGATCACCCTCACACTGACCAGTGATTTAATTAATGATCACTCACTCACTGACCTGCGATCTAATTAATGATTCATCTCACACTGACCAGTGGTTTAATTAATGATTCATTTCACACTGACCAGTGATTTCCTTAATGATCACACTCACACTGACCAGTGATTTATTAATGATCACACTCACACTAACCAGTGATTAAATCAGTGATCACTCTCTGACTGACCTGCAATTTAATTAATGATTGATCTCACACTGACCAGTGATTTAATTAATAATCACTCTCACACTGACCAGTGATTTAATGAATGATCAATCTCACACTGACCAGTGATTTAATTAACTATCACTCTCACACTGACCGGTGATTTAATTAATGACCACTCACACTGCCCAGTGATTTAATTAATGATCACTCTCACATTGCCCAATGATTTAATTAATGATCACTCCCACACGGACCAGTGATTTAATTCATGATCACTCTCACACTGACCAGCGAAGTAATTAATTATTCATCTCACACTGGCCAGTGATTTAATTAATGATTCATCTCACACTGGCCAGTGATTTAATTAATGATCACTCTCTCACTGACCTGCGATTTAACTAATGATTCACCTCACACTGACCAGAGTTTTAATTAATGATTCATCTCACTGACCAGTGATATCATTAATGATCACGCTCACACTGACCAGTGATTGAATTAATGATTAATCTCACACTGACCACTGATTTAATTAATGACCACGATCACACTGACCAGTGATTTATTTAATGATTACTCTCACACTGACCACTAATTTAACTAATGATCACTCTCACACTGACCAGTGATTTAGCTAATGTTCACAGTCACACTGACCTGTGAATTAATTAATGATTCATCACGCCGACCAGCAATTTAATTAATGATCACTCTCACAATTAACAAGATTTAATTAATGAACACCCACACTAGCCATTTATTTAATTAATGACAAGTCTTTCCCTGACTATTGATAAATTAATGATCACTCTCACTGACCAGTGATTTAATTAATGATAACTCTCCCACTGACTAGCGATTTAATTATTGATCACTCACACTGACCAGTGACTCAATTATTGATCACTTTCACGCTGACCAGTGATTTAATTAATGAGTCATCTCACACTGACCAGTGATTTCATTAATGATCACTTTCTCACTGACCTGCGATTTAATTAATGATTCATCTCACATTGACCAGTGACTCAATTAATGATTAATCTCACAGACCAGTGATTTAATGATTCATCTCACTGACCAGTGATATAATTAATGATCACGCTCACACTGACCAGTGATTTAATGAATGATTCATCTCACACTGACCAGTGATTTAACTCATAATCACTTTCTCACTGACCTGCGCTTTATTAATGATCACCCGCACACTGACCAGCGATTTAGTAACAATCCATCTCACTGACGAGTGATTTAATTAATGATTCATCTCACTGACCAATGATTTAATTAATGATCACTCTGTCACTAACCTGCGATTTAATTAATGATTCATCTCACACTGACCAGTGATTTAATTAATGATTCATCTCACACTGACCAGTGATTTAATTAATGATTCATTTCACACTGACCAGTGATTTCCTTAATGATCACACACTGACCAGTGATTTACTAATGATCACACTCACACTGACCAGTGATTTAATTAATGATCACACTCACACTGACCAGTGATTAAATCAGTGATCACTCTTTCACTGACCTGCGATTTAATTAATGATTCATCTCACACTGACCAGTGATTTGAAATGATCACTCTCACACTGACCAGTGATTTAATTGACGATCGCACTCACTGCCCATTGATTTAATTAATGATCACACTCATACTATCCAGTGATTTAATTGACGATCACACTCTCCAGTGATTTAATTAACGATCACACTCACTGACCAGTGATTTAATTAATGATCACTCTCACAATGAATAAGCGATTTAATTAATAACCACTCTCACACTGACCAGTGATTTAATCAATCAGTCCAACACGGACCAGTGTTTTAATTAATGATCACTCTCACTGACCAGTGGTTTAATTAACAATCACTCTCACACTGACCAGTGATTTAATTGACGATTACACTCACTGACCAGTGATTTAATTAATGATCACACTCAAACTGACCAGTGATTTAATTAATAATTCCCTTCTCACTGACCTGCGATTTGATTAATGATTACCCGCACACTGACCAGCGATTTAGTAACAATCCATCTCACTGACGAGTGATTTAATTAATGATTCATCTCACTGACCAATGATTTAATTAATGATCACTCTGTCACTAACCTGCGATTTAATTAATGATTCATCTCACACTGACCAGTGATTTAATTAATGATTCATCTCACACTGACCAGTGATTTAATTAATGATTCATTTCACACTGACCAGTGATTTCCTTAATGATCACACACTGACCAGTGATTTACTAATGACCACACTCACACTGACCAGTGATTTAATTAATGATCACACTCACACTGACCAGTGATTAAATCAGTGATCACTCTTTCACTGACCTGCGATTTAATTAATGATTCATCTCACACTGACCAGTGATTTGAAATGATCACTCTCACACTGACCAGTGATTTAATTGACGATCGCACTCACTGCCCATTGATTTAATTAATGATCACACTCATACTATCCAGTGATTTAATTGACGATCACACTCTCCAGTGATTTAATTAACGATCACACTCACTGACCAGTGATTTAATTAATGATCACTCTCACAATGAATAAGCGATTTAATTAATAACCACTCTCACACTGACCAGTGATTTAATCAATCAGTCCCACACTGACCAGTGTTTTAATTAATGATCACTCTCACTGACCAGTGGTTTAATTAACAATCACTCTCACACTGACCAGTGATTTAATTGACGATTACACTCACTGACCAGTGATTTAATTAATGATCACACTCAAACTGACCAGTGATTTAATTAATAATCACCTTCTCACTGACCTGCGATTTGATTAATGATGACCCGCACACTGACCAGCGATTTAGTAACAATCAATCTCACTGACGAGTGATTCAATTAATGATAACTGTCACACTGACCAGAGATTTACTTAATGATCACCCTCACACTGACCAGTGATTTAATTAATGATCACTCTCACAATGAATAAGCGATTTAATTAATAACCACTCTCACACTGACCAGTGATTTAATCAATCAGTCCCACACTGACCAGTGTTTTAATTAATGATCACTCTCACTGACCAGTGGTTTAATTAACAATCACTCTCACACTGACCAGTGATTTAATTGACGATTACACTCACTGACCAGTGATTTAATTAATGATCACACTCAAACTGACCAGTGATTTAATTAATAATCCCCTTCTCACTGACCTGCGATTTGATTAATGATTACCCGCACACTGACCAGCGATTTAGTAACAATCCATCTCACTGACGAGTGATTTAATTAATGATTCATCTCACTGACCAATGATTTAATTAATGATCACTCTGTCACTAACCTGCGATTTAATTAATGATTCATCTCACACTGACCAGTGATTTAATTAATGATTCATCTCACACTGACCAGTGATTTAATTAATGATTCATTTCACACTGACCAGTGATTTCCTTAATGATCACACACTGACCAGTGATTTACTAATGACCACACTCACACTGACCAGTGATTTAATTAATGATCACACTCACACTGACCAGTGATTAAACCAGTGATCACTCTTTCACTGACCTGCGATTTAATTAATGATTCATCTCACACTGACCAGTGATTTGAAATGATCACTCTCACACTGACCAGTGATTTAATTGACGATCGCACTCACTGCCCATTGATTTAATTAATGATCACACTCATACTATCCAGTGATTTAATTGACGATCACACTCTCCAGTGATTTAATTAACGATCACACTCACTGACCAGTGATTTAATTAATGATCACTCTCACAATGAATAAGCGATTTAATTAATAACCACTCTCACACTGACCAGTGATTTAATCAATCAGTCCCACACTGACCAGTGTTTTAATTAATGATCACTCTCACTGACCAGTGGTTTAATTAACAATTACTCTCACACTGACCAGTGATTTAATTGACGATTACACTCACTGACCAGTGATTTAATTAATGATCACACTCAAACTGACCAGTGATTTAATTAATAATCACCTTCTCACTGACCTGCGATTTGATTAATGATGACCCGCACACTGACCAGCGATTTAGTAACAATCAATCTCACTGACGAGTGATTCAATTAATGATAACTGTCACACTGACCAGAGATTTACTTAATGATCACCCTCACACTGACCAGTGATTTAATTAATGATCACTCTCACTGACCAGTGGTTTAATTAACAATCACTCTCACACTGCCCAATGATTTAATAAATGATCACTCTCACATTGCCCAATGATTTAATTAATGATCACTCCCACACTGACCAGTGATTTAATTAATTGTTCATCTCATGCTGACCAGTGATTTAATTAATGATCACTCTCACACTGACCAGTGATTTAATTAACGATCACTCTCACACTGACCAGTGATTTAATTAATGATCACTCCCACACTGACCAGTGATTTAATTAATGATCACTCTCACACTGACCAGTGATTTAATTAATTGTTCATCTCATGCTGACCAGTGATTTAATTAATGATTCATCACACACTGACCACTGATTTACTTAATAATGACTCTCACACTGACCAGTGATTTAACTATTGTTCACTGTCACACTGACCAGTGATTTAATTAATTATTCATCTCATGCTGACCAGTGATTTAGCTAATGTTCACAGTCACACTAACCAGTGATTTAATTAATGATTCATCACACACTGACCTGTGATTTATTTAATGATCACTCTCACACCGACCAGCGATTTAATTAATGATCACTCCCACAATTAACAAGAGATTTAATTAATGAACACCCACACGAACCATTTATTTAATTAATGGCAACTCTTTCCTTGACCGGTGATTTAATTAATGATAACTCTCACTGACCAGTGACTCAATTAATGATCACTTTCACACTGACCAGTGACTTAATTAATGACCACTCTAACACTGACCAGTGATTTAATTGATGATCACTCTCACACTGACCAGTGGTTGACTTAATCATTCATCTCACACTGACCAGTTATTTAATTAATGATTCATCTCACACTGACCAGTGATTTAATTAATGATCACTTTCTCACTGACCTGCGATTTAATTAATAATTCATCTCACACTGACCAGTGATTTAATTAATGACAACTCTCACACTGGCCTGCGAGTTAATTAATCATTCATCTCACACTGGCCAGTGATTTAATTAATGATTCATCTCACACTGACCAGTGATTTACTTATTGATCACTCTCGCTGACCTGCGATTTAATTAATGTTTCATCTCACTGACCAGTGATTTAATTAATGATTCCTCTCACTGACCAGTGATTTAATTAATGATCACCCGTACACTCACCAGCGATTTAATTAATGATCACTCACTCACTGACCTGCGATTTAATTAATGATTCATCTCACACTGACCAGTGATTTAATTAATGATTCATTTCACACTGACCAGTGATTTCCTGAATGATCACACTCACACTGACCAGTGATTTATTAATGATCACACTCACACTGACCAGTGATTAAATCAGTGATCACTCTCACTGACCTGCAATTTAATTAATGATACATCTCACACTGACCAGTGAATTAATTAATGATTCATCTCACACTGACCAGTGATTTAATGAATGATCACACACTAACAAGTGAATTAATTAATGATCACTCTCACACTGACCAGTGATTTAATTAACGATCACTCACACTGACCAGTGATTTAATTGACGATCACACTCACTGACCATTGATTTAATTAATGATCACACTCACACTGACCAGTGATTTAATTAATGATCACACTCACACTGACCAGTGATTTAATTAATGATCACACTCACACTGACCAGTGATTAAATCCGTGATCACTCTCACAATGACCAGTGATTTAATTAATGAACAGTCTCAGTGACCAGTGATTTAATTAATGATTCATCTCTCACTGACCTGCGATTTAATTAATGATTCATCTCACACCGACAGGTGATTTAATTAATGTTTCAATTCACGCTGACCAGTGATTTAATTAATGATTTATCTCACACTGACCAGTGATTTAATTAATGATTCATCTCACACTGACCAGTGATTTAATTAATGATTCATTTCACAGAGCAGTGATTTAATTAATGATTCATTTCACAGAGCAGTGATTTCCTTAATGATCACACTCACACTGAACAGTCATTTATTAATGATCACACTCACACTGACCAGTGATTTAATTAATGATCACACTCACACTGACCAGTGATTTAATTAACGATCACACTCTCCAGTGATTTAATTGACGATCACACTCACTGACCAGTGATTTAATTATTGATCACACTCAAACTGACCAGTGATTTAATTAACGATCACTCTTACTGACCAGTGATTTAATTAACGATCACTCTCACACTGACTAGTGATTTAATTAATGATCACTCCCACACTGACCAGTGATTTAATTAATTATTCATCTCATGCTGACCAGTGATTTAATTAATGACTCATCGCACACTGACCAGTGATTTAATTAACGATCACTCACACTGACCAGTGATTTAATTAATGATCACTCCCACATTGACCAGTGATTTAATTAATGATCACTCTCACACTGACCTGTGATTGACTTAATCATTCATCTCACACTGACCAGTGATTTAATGAATGATCACTTTCTCACTGACCTGCGATTTAATTAATAATTCATCTCACACTGACCAGTGATTTAATGAATGATCACTTTCTCACTGACCTGCGATTTAATTAATAATTCATCTCACACTGACCAGTGATTTAATTAATGATCACTCTCACACTGGCCTGCGAGTTAATTAATCATTCATCTCACACTGACCAGTGATTTAATTAATGATTCATCTCACTGACCAGTAATTTCCTTAATGATCAAACTCACACTGACCAGTGATTTATTAATGGTCACACTCACACTGACCAGCGATTTAATTAATGATCACACCCACACTGACCAGTGATTAAATCAGTTATCACTCTTTCACTGACCTGCGATTTAATTAATGATTCATCTCACACTGACCAGTGATTTAATTAATGATCACTCTCACGCTGACCAGTGATTTAATTAACGATCACACTCTCCAGTGATTTAATTGACGATCACACTCTCCAGTGATTTAATTGACGATCACACTCACTGACCAGTGATTTAATTAATGATCACACTCACACTATCCAGTGATTTAATTAACGATCAGACTCTCCAGTGATTTAATTAACGATCACACTCACTGACCAGTGATTTAAATAATGATCACTCTCACTGACCAGTGATTTAATTAACAATCACTCTCACACTGACCAGTAATTTAATTGACGATCACACTCACTGACCAGTGATTTAATTAATGATCACACTCAAACTGACCAGTGATTTAATTAACGATCACTCTCACTGACCAGTGATTTAATTAAGAATCACCTTCTCACTGACCTGCGATTTAATTAATGATCACCCGCATACTGACCAGCGATTTAGTAACAATCAATCTCACTGACGAGTGATTTAATTAATGATAACTCTCACACTGATCCGTGATTTAATTAATGTTCACTCTCACACTGACCAGTGATTTAATTAATGATCACCCACTCACTGACCTGCGGTCTAATTAATGATTCATCTCACACTGACCAGTGATTTAATTAATGATTCATCTCACGCTGACCAGTGATTTAATTAATGATTCTCTCACACTGACCAGTGATTTAATTAATGATTCATCTCACACTGACCAGTGATTTAATTAATGATCACTCCCTCACTGACCTGCGATTTAATTAATGACTCATCTCACACTGACCAGTGATTTAATTAATGATTATCTCACTGACCAGTGATATAATTAATGATCACGCTCACACTGACCAGTGATTTAATTAATGATTAATCTCACACTGACCAGTGATTTAATTCATAATCACCTTCTCACTGACCTGCGCTTTATTAATGATCACCCACACACTGACCAGCGGTTTAGTAACAATCAATCTCACTGACGAGTGATTTAATTAATGATTCATCTCACTGACCAGTGATTTAATTAATGATCACTCTCTCACTGACCTGCGATTTAATTAATGATTAATCTCACACTGACCAGTGATTTAATTTATAATCACCTTCTCACTGACCTGCGCTTTATTAATGATCACCCGCACACTGACCAGCGATTTAGTAACAATCAATCTCACTGACGAGTGATTTAATTAATGATAACTCTCTCACTGACTCGTGTTTTAATTAATGATTCATCTCACACTGACCAGTGATTTAATTAATGATCAAACTCACACTGACCAGTGCTTTATTAATGGTCACAGTCACACTGACCAACGATTTAATTAATGATCACACTCACACTGACCAGTGATTAAATCAGTTATCACTCTTTCACTGACCTGCGATTTAATTAATGATTCATCTCACACTGACCAGTGATTTAATTAATGATCACAATCACACTGACCAGTGATTTAATTAACGATCACACTCTCCAGTGATTTAATTGACGATCACACTCACTGACCAGTGATTTAATTAATGATCACACTCACACTATCCAGTGATTTAATTAACGATCAGACTCTCCAGTGATTTAATTAACGATCACACTCACTGACCAGTGATTTAATTAATGATCACTCTCACTGACCAGTGATTTAATTAACAATCACTCTCACACTGACCAGTAATTTAATTGACGATCACACTCACTGACCAGTGATTTAATTAATGATCACACTCACACTATCCAGTGATTTAATTAACGATCAGACTCTCCAGTGATTTAATTAACGATCACACTGACTGACCAGTGATTTAATTAATGATCACACTCAAACTGACCAGTGATTTAATTAACGATCACTCTCACTGACCAGTGATTTAATTAAGAATCACCTTCTCACTGACCTGCGATTTAATTAATGATCACCCGCATACTGACCAGCGATTTAGTAACAATCAATCTCACTGACGAGTGATTTAATTAATAACTCTCACACTGACCCGTGATTTAATTAATGTTCACTCTCACACTGACCAGTGATTTAATTAATGACAACTCTGCCACTGAATAGCGATTTAATTAATGATCGCTCTCACTGACCAGTGACTCAATTAATGATCACTCATCCTGACCAGTGATTTAATTAATAATCACTCTCACACTGGCCAGTGATTTAATGAATGATCAATCTCGCACTGACCAGTGATTTAATTAACGATCACTCTCACACTGACTAGTGATTTAATTAATGATCACTCCCACACTGACCAGTGATTTAATTAATTATTCATCTCATGCTGACCAGTGATTTAATTAATGACTCATCGCACACTGACCAGTGATTTAATTAACGATCACTCACACTGACCAGTGATTTAATTAATGATCACTCCCACACTGACCAGTGATTTAATTAATGATCACTCTCACACTGACCAGTGATTTAATTAATTATTCATTTCATGCTGACCAGTGATTTAATTAATGACTCATCACACACTGACCAGTGACTCAATTAATGATCACTTTCACACTGACCAGTGACTTAATTAATGATCACTCAAACACTGACCAGTGATTTAATTAACGATCACTCTCACTGACCAGTGATTTAATTAAGAATCACCTTCTCACTGACCTGCGATTTAATTAATGATCACCCGCATACTGACCAGCGATTTAGTAACAATCAATCTCACTGACGAGTGATTTAATTAATGATAACTCTCACACTGATCCGTGATTTAATTAATGTTCACTCTCACACTGACCAGTGATTTAATTAATGATCACCCACTCACTGACCTGCGGTCTAATTAATGATTCATCTCACACTGACCAGTGATTTAATTAATGATTCATCTCACGCTGACCAGTGATTTAATTAATGATTCTCTCACACTGACCAGTGATTTAATTAATGATTCATCTCACACTGACCAGTGATTTAATTAATGATCACTCCCTCACTGACCTGCGATTTAATTAATGACTCATCTCACACTGACCAGTGATTTAATTAATGATTATCTCACTGACCAGTGATATAATTAATGATCACGCTCACACTGACCAGTGATTTAATTAATGATTAATCTCACACTGACCAGTGATTTAATTCATAATCACCTTCTCACTGACCTGCGCTTTATTAATGATCACCCACACACTGACCAGCGGTTTAGTAACAATCAATCTCACTGACGAGTTATTTAATTAATGATTCATCTCACTGACCAGTGATTTAATTAATGATCACTCTCTCACTGACCTGCGATTTAATTAATGATTAATCTCACACTGACCAGTGATTTAATTTATAATCACCTTCTCACTGACCTGCGCTTTATTAATGATCACCCGCACACTGACCAGCGATTTAGTAACAATCAATCTCACTGACGAGTGATTTAATTAATGATAACTCTCTCACTGACTCGTGTTTTAATTAATGATTCATCTCACACTGACCAGTGATTTAATTAATGATCAAACTCACACTGACCAGTGATTTATTAATGGTCACAGTCACACTGACCAACGATTTAATTAATGATCACACTCACACTGACCAGTGATTAAATCAGTTATCACTCTTTCACTGACCTGCGATTTAATTAATGATTCATCTCACACTGACCAGTGATTTAATTAATGATCACAATCACACTGACCAGTGATTTAATTAACGATCACACTCTCCAGTGATTTAATTGACGATCACACTCACTGACCAGTGATTTAATTAATGATCACACTCACACTATCCAGTGATTTAATTAACGATCAGACTCTCCAGTGATTTAATTAACGATCACACTCACTGACCAGTGATTTAATTAATGATCACTCTCACTGACCAGTGATTTAATTAACAATCACTCTCACACTGACCAGTAATTTAATTGACGATCACACTCACTGACCAGTGATTTAATTAATGATCACACTCACACTATCCAGTGATTTAATTAACGATCAGACTCTCCAGTGATTTAATTAACGATCACACTCACTGACCAGTGATTTAATTAATGATCACACTCAAACTGACCAGTGATTTAATTAACGATCACTCTCACTGACCAGTGATTTAATTAAGAATCACCTTCTCACTGACCTGCGATTTAATTAATGATCACCCGCATACTGACCAGCGATTTAGTAACAATCAATCTCACTGACGAGTGATTTAATTAATAACTCTCACACTGACCCGTGATTTAATTAATGTTCACTCTCACACTGACCAGTGATTTAATTAATGACAACTCTGCCACTGAATAGCGATTTAATTAATGATCGCTCTCACTGACCAGTGACTCAATTAATGATCACTCATCCTGACCAGTGATTTAATTAATAATCACTCTCACACTGGCCAGTGATTTAATGAATGATCAATCTCGCACTGACCAGTGATTTAATTAACGATCACTCACACTGACTAGTGATTTAATTAATGATCACTCCCACACTGACCAGTGATTTAATTAATTATTCATCTCATGCTGACCAGTGATTTAATTAATGACTCATCGCACACTGACCAGTGATTTAATTAACGATCACTCACACTGACCAGTGATTTAATTAATGATCACTCCCACACTGACCAGTGATTTAATTAATGATCACTCTCACACTGACCAGTGATTTAATTAATTATTCATTTCATGCTGACCAGTGATTTAATTAATGACTCATCACACACTGACCAGTGACTCAATTAATGATCACTTTCACACTGACCAGTGACTTAATTAATGATCACTCAAACACTGACCAGTGATTTAATTGATGATCACTCTCACACTGACCTGTGATTGACTTAATCATTCATCTCACACTGACCAGTGATTTAATGAATGATCACTTTCTCACTGACCTGCGATTTAATTAATAATTCATCTCACACTGACCAGTGATTTAATTAATGATCACTCTCACACTGGCCTGCGAGATAATTAATCATTCATCTCACACTGACCAGTGATTTAATTAATGATTCATCTCACACTGACCAGTAATTTCCTTAATGATCAAACTCACACTGACCAGTGATTTATTAATGGTCACACTCACACTGACCAGCGATTTAATTAATGATCACACCCACACTGACCAGTGATTAAATCAGTTATCACTCTTTCACTGACCTGCGATTTAATTAATGATTCATCTCACACTGACCAGTGATTTAATTAATGATCACTCTCACGCTGACCAGTGATTTAATTAACGATCACACTCTCCAGTGATTTAATTGACGATCACACTCTCCAGTCATTTAATTGACGATCACACTCACTGACCAGTGATTTAATTAATGATCACACTCACACTATCCAGTGATTTAATTAACGATCAGACTCTCCAGTGATTTAATTAACGATCACACTCACTGACCAGTGATTTAAATAATGATCACACTCACTGACCAGTGATTTAATTAACAATCACTCTCACACTGACCAGTAATTTAATTGACGATCACACTCACTGACCAGTGATTTAATTAATGATCACACTCAAACTGACCAGTGATTTAATTAACGATCACTCTCACTGACCAGTGATTTAATTAAGAATCACCTTCTCACTGACCTGCGATTTAATTAATGATCACCCGCATACTGACCAGCGATTTAGTAACAATCAATCTCACTGACGAGTTATTTAATTAATGATAACTCTCACACTGATCCGTGATTTAATTAATGTTCACTCTCACACTGACCAGTGATTTAATTAATGACAACTCTTCCACTGAATAGCGATTTAATTAATGATCGCTCTCACTGACCAGTGACTCAATTAATGATCACTCACACTGACCAGTGATTTAATTAATAATCACTCTCACACTGACCAGTGATTTAATGAATGATCAATCTCGCACTGACCAGTGATTTAATTAACGATCACTCTCACACTGACCAGTGATTTAATTAATGATCACTCTCACACTGACCAGTGATTGAATTGACGATCACACTCAAACTGACCAGTGATTTAATTAATTATTCATCTCATGCTGACCAGTGATTTAATTAATGATTCATCGCACACTGACCAGTGATTTAATTAACGATCACTCTCACACTGACCAGTGATTGAATTGACGATCACACTCAAACTGACCAGTGATTTAATTAATTATTCATCTCATGCTGACCAGTGATTTAATTAATGATTCATCGCACACTGACCAGTGATTTAATTAACGATCACTCTCACACTGACCAGTGATTTAATTAATGATCACTCCCACACTGACCAGTGATTTAATTAATTATTCATCTCATGCTGACCAGTGATTTAATTAATGACTCATCGCACACTGACCAGTGATTTAATTAACGATCACTCTCACTGACCTGCGATTTGATTAATGATCACTGACCAGCGATTTAGCAACAATCAATCTCACTGACGAGTGATTCAATTAATGATAACTCTCACACTGACCAGAGATTTACTTAATGATCACGCTCACACTGACCAGTGATTTAATTAATGATCACTCACTCACTGACCTGCGATCTAATTAATGATTCATCTCACACTGACCAGTGGTTTAATTAATGATTCATTTCACACTGACCAGTGATTTCCTTAATGATCACACTCACACTGACCAGTGATTTATTAATGATCACACTCACACTAACCAGTGATTAAATCAGTGATCACTCTCTGACTGACCTGCAATTTAATTAATGATTGATCTCACACTGACCAGTGATTTAATTAATAATCACTCTCACACTGACCAGTGATTTAATGAATGATCAATCTCACACTGACCAGTGAATTAATTAACGATCACTCTCACACTGACCGGTGATTTAATTAATGACCACTCACACTGCCCAGTGATTTAATTAATGGTTAATCTCACACTGACCAGTGATTTAATTAATAATCACCTTCTCACGGACAGACGATTTAATTAATGATCACCCACACACTGACCAGCGATTTAACTAATGATCACCCTCACACTGACCAGAGATTCAATTAGTGATCACTCTCATTGAACAGTGATTTAATTCATGATCACTCTAACAATGACCAGCGAAGTAATTAATTATTCATCTCACACTGGCCAGTGATTTAATTAATGATTCATCTCACACTGACCAGTGATTTAATTAATGATCACTCTCTCACTGACCTGCGATTTAACTAATGATTCACCTCACACTGACCAGAGTTTTAATTAATGATTCATCTCACTGACCAGTGATATCATTAATGATCACGCTCACACTGACCAGTGATTGAATTAATGATTCTCACACTGACCAGTGATTTAATTAATGACCATGATCACACTGACCAGTGATTTATTTAATGATTACTCTCACACTGACCACTGATTTAACTAATGATCACTCTCACACTGACCAGTGATTTAGCTAATGTTCACAGTCACACTGACCTGTGAATTAATTAATGATTCATCACGCCGAACACCCACACTAGCCATTTATTTAATTAATGACAAGTCTTTCCCTGACTATTGATAAATTAATGATCACTCTCACTGACCAGTGATTTAATTAATGATAACTCTCCAACTGACTAGCGATTTAATTATTGATCACTCACACTGACCAGTGACTCAATTATTGATCACTTTCACGCTGACCAGTGATTTAATTAATGAGTCATCTCACACTGACCAGTGATTTCATTAATGATCACTTTCTCACTGACCTGCGATTTAATTAATGATTCATCTCACACTGACCAGTGACTCAATTAATGATTAATCTCACAGACCAGTGATTTAATGATTCATCTCACTGACCAGTGATATAATTAATGATCACGCTCACACTGACCAGTGATTTAATGAATGATTCATCTCACACTGACCAGTGATTTAACTCATAATCACTTTCTCACTGACCTGCGCTTTATTAATGATCACCCGCACACTGACCAGCGATTTAGTAACAATCCATCTCACTGACGAGTGATTTAATTAATGATTCATCTCACTGACCAATGATTTAATTAATGATCACTCTGTCACTAACCTGCGATTTAATTAATGATTCATCTCACACTGACCAGTGATTTAATTAATGATTCATCTCACACTGACCAGTGATTTAATTAATGATTCATTTCACACTGACCAGTGATTTCCTTAATGATCACACACTGACCAGTGATTTCCTTAATGATCACACTCACACTGACCAGTGATTTAATTAATGATCACACTCACACTGACCAGTGATTAAATCAGTGATCACTCTTTCACTGACCTGCGATTTAATTAATGATTCATCTCACACTGACCAGTGATTTGAAATGATCACTCTCACACTGACCAGTGATTTAATTGACGATCGCACTCACTGCCCATTGATTTAATTAATGATCACACTCATACTATCCAGTGATTTAATTGACGATCACACTCTCCAGTGATTTAATTGACGATCACACTCACTGACCAGTGATTTAATTAATGATCACTCTCACAATGAATAAGCGATTTAATTAATAACCACTCTCACACTGACCAGTGATTTAATCAATCAGTCCCACACTGACCAGTGTTTTAATTAATGATCACTCTCACTGACCAGTGGTTTAATTAACAATCACTCTCACACTGACCAGTGATTTAATTGACGATTACACTCACTGACCAGTGATTTAATTAATGATCACACCCAAACTGACCAGTGATTTAATTAATAATCACCTTCTCACTGACCTGCGATTTGATTAATGATGACCTGCACACTGACCAGCGATTTAGTAACAATCAATCTCACTGACGAGTGATTCAATTAATGACAACTGTCACACTGACCAGAGATTTACTTAATGATCACCCTCACACTGACCAGTGATTTAATTAATGATCACTCTCACTGACCAGTGGTTTAATTAACAATCACTCTCACACTGCCCAATGATTTAATAAATGATCACTCCCACACTGACCAGTGATTTAATTAACGATCACTCTCACACTGACCAGTGATTTAATTAATGATCACTCCCACACTGACCAGTGATTTAATTAATGATAACTCTCACACTGATCCGTGATTTAATTAATGTTCACTCTCACACTGACCAGTGATTTAATTAATGACAACTCTTCCACTGAATAGCGATTTAATTAATGATCGCTCTCACTGACCAGTGACTCAATTAATGATCACTCACACTGACCAGTGATTTAATTAATAATCACTCTCACACTGAGCAGTGATTTAATGAATGATCAATCTCGCACTGACCAGTGATTTAATTAACGATCACTCTCACACTGACCAGTGATTTAATTAATGATCACTCTCACACTGACCAGTGATTGAATTGACGATCACACTCAAACTGACCAGTGATTTAATTAATTATTCATCTCATGCTGACCAGTGATTTAATTAATGATTCATCGCACACTGACCAGTGATTTAATTAACGATCACTCTCACGCTGACCAGTGATTTAATTAATGATCACTCCCACACTGACCAGTGATTTAATTAATGATCACTCTCACACTGACCAGTGATTTAATTAATTATTCATCTCATGCTGACCAGTGATTTAATTAATGACTCATCGCACACTGACCAGTGATTTAATTAACGATCACTCACACTGACCAGTGATTTAATTAATGATCACTCCCACACTGACCAGTGATTTAATTAATGATCACTCTCACACTGACCAGTGATTTAATTAATTATTCATCTCATGCTGACCAGTGATTTAATTAATGACTCATCGCACACTGACCAGTGATTTACTTAATGATCACTCTCACACTGACCAGTGATTTACTTAATGATCACTCTCACACTGACCACTGATTTATCTATTGTTCACTCTCAAACTGACCAGTGATTTAGCTAATGTTCACAGTCACACTAACCAGTGATTTAATTAATGATTCATCACACACTGACCTGTGATTTAATTAATGATCACTCCCACAATTAACAAGAGATTTAATTAATGATCACCCACACTAACCATTAATTTAATTAATGACAACTCTTTCCCTGACCGGTGATTTAATTAATGATAACTCTCACTGACCAGTGACTCAATTAATGATCACTTTCACACTGACCAGTGACTTAATTAATGATCACTCTAACACTGACCAGTGATTTAATTGATGATCACTCTCACACTGACCAGTGATTGACTTAATCATTCATCTCACACTGACCAGTGATTTAATTAATGATTCATCTCACACTGACCAGTGATTTAATGAATGATCGCTCTCACACTGGCCTGCGAGTTAATTAATCATTCATCTCACACTGACTAGTGATTTAATTAATGATTCATCTCACACTGACCAGTAATTTAATTAATGATCCACTTTCTCTCTGACCTGCGATTTATTTAATGATTCATCTCACACTGACCAGTGATTTAATTAATTATCACTCTCACACTGATCAGTGATTTAACTAATGATCACCCTCACACTGACCAGTGATTCAATTAGTGATCACTCTCATTGACCAGTGATTTAATTAATGATCACTCTCTCACTGACGTGCGATTCAATTAATGATTCATCTCAAACAGACCTGCAATTTAATTAATCATTCATCTCACACTGACCAGTGATTTAATTAATGATTCACCTCACACTGACCAGTGATTTAATTAATGATCACTTTCTCACTGACCTGCGATTTAATTAATGATCACCCTCACACTGACCAGTGATTCAATTAGTGATCACTCTCATTGACCAGTGATTCAATTAATGATCACTCAGTGACCAGTGATTTAATTAATGATCACTCTCACACTAATCAGTGATTTAACTAATGATCACCCTCACACTGACCAGTGATTCAATTAGTGATCACTCTCATTGACCAGTGATTCAATTAATGATCACTCTCACACTGACCAGTGATTTAATTGAAGATCACTCTCACACTGACCACTGATTTAATTAATGATCACTCTCACACTGACCAGTGACGTAATTAATGATCAATCTCAGTGACCAGTGACTTAATTAATGATCACTCTCACACTGACCCAGTGATTTAATTAATGATCACTCTCACACTGACCACTGATTTAATTAATTATTCATCTCATGCTGACCAGTGATTTAATTAATGATCACTCTCTCACTTACCTGCGATTTAATTAATGATTCATCTCACACTGACCAGTGATTTAATTAATGATCACCCACAGACTGACCAGTGATTTAATTAATGATTCATCTCACACTGACCAGTGATTTAATTAATTATTTATCTCATGCTGACCAGTGATTTAACTATTGTTCACTGTCACACTGACCAGTGATTTAATTAATGTTTCATCACACACTGACCAGTGATTTACTTAATGATCACTCTCACACTGACCAGTGATATACTTAATGATCACTCTCACACTGACCAGTGATTTAACTATTGTTCACTGTCACACTGACCTGTGATTTAATTAATGATCACTCCCACAATTAACAAGAGATTTAATTAATGATCACCCACACTAACCATTAATTTAATTAATGACAACTCTTTCCCTGACCGGTGATTTAATTAATGATAACTCTCACTGACCAGTGACTCAATTAATGATCACTTTCACACTGACCAGTGACTTAATTAATGATCACTCTAAGACTGACCAGTGATTTAATTGATGATCACTCGCACACTGACCAGTGATTGACTTAATCATTCATCTCACACTGACCAGTGATTTAATTAATGATTCATCTCACACTGACCAGTGATTTAATTAATGATCACCCACAGACTGACCAGTGATTCAATTAATGATTCATCTCACACTGACCAGTGATTTAATTAATGATCACCCACAGACTGACCAGTGATTTAATTAATGATTCATCTCACACTGACCAGCGATTTAATTAACTAGGGAAGGGGCGGTACTGGACCTGGTATTGGGGAACGAGCCCGGCCAGGTGGTAGATGTTTCAGTAGGGGAGCATTTCGGTAACAGTGACCACAATTCAGTAAGTTTTAAAGTACTGGTGGACAACGATAAGAGTGGTCCTAGGATGAATGTGCTAAATTGGGGGAAGTCTAATTATAACAATATTAGGCGGGAACTGAAGAACATAGATTGGGGGCGGATGTTTGAGGGCAAATCAACATCTGACATGTGGGAGGCTTTCAAGTGGCAGTTGAAAGGAATTCAGGACCGGCATGTTCCTGTGAGGAAGAAGGATAAATACGGCAATTTTCGGGAACCTTGGATGACGAGAGATATTGTAGGCCTCGTCAAAAAGAAAAAGGAGGCATTTGTCAGGGCTAAAAGGCTGGGAACAGACGAAGCCTGCGTGGAATATAAGGAAAGTAGGAAGGAACTTAAGCAAGGAGTCAGGAGGGCTAGAAGGGGTCACGAAAAGTCATTGGCAAATAGGGTTAAGGAAAATCCCAAGGCTTTTTACACGTACATAAAAAGAAAGAGGGTAGCCAGGGAAAGGGTTGGCCCACTGAAGGATAGGCAAGGGAATCTATGTGTGGAGCCAGAAGAAATGGGCGAGGTACTAAATGAATACTTTGCATCAGTATTCACCAAAGAGAAGGAATTGGTAGATGTTGAGTCTGGAGAAGGGTGTGTAGATAGCCTGGATCACATTGAGATCCAAAAAGACGAGGTGTTGGGTGTCTTAAAAAATATTAAGGTAGATAAGTCCCCAGGGCCTGATGGGATCTACCCCAGAATACTGAAGGAGGCTGGAGAGGAAATTGCTGAGGCCTTGACAGAAATCTTTGGATCCTCACTGTCTTCAGGGGATGTCCCGGAGGACTGGAGAATAGCCAATGTTGTTCCTCTGTTTAAGAAGGGTAGCAAGGATAATCCCGGGAACTACAGGCCGGTGAGCCTTACTTCAGTGGTAGGGAAATTACTGGAGAAAATTCTTCGAGACAGGATCTACTCCCATTTGGAAGCAAATGGACGTATTAGTGAGAGACAGCATGGTTTTGTGAAGGGGAGGTCGTGTCTCACTAACTTGATAGAGTTTTTCGAGGAGGTCACTAAGATGATTGATGCAGGTAGGGTAGTGGATGTTGTCTATATGGACTTCAGTAAGGCCTTTGACAAGGTCCCTCATGGTAGACTAGTACAAAAGGTGAAGTCACACGGGATCAGGGGTGAGCTGGCAAGGTGGATACGGAACTGGCTAGGCCATAGAAGGCAGAGAGTAGCAATGGAAGGATGCTTTTCTAATTGGAGGGCTGTGACCAGTGGTGTTCCACAGGGATCAGTGCTGGGACCTTTGCTCTTTGTAGTATATATAAATGATTTGGAGGAAAATGTAACTGGTCTGATTAGTAAGTTTGCAGACGACACAAAGGTTGGTGGAATTGTGGATAGCGATGAGGACTGTCGGAGGATACAGCAGGATTTAGATTGTTTGGAGACTTGGGCGGAGAGATGGCAGATGGAGTTTAATCCGGACAAATGTGAGGTAATGCATTTTGGAAGGTCTAATGCAGGTAGGGAATATACAGTGAATGGTAGAACCCTCAAGAGTATTGAAAGTCAAAGAGATCTAGGAGTACAGGTCCACAGGTCATTGAAAGGGGCAACACAGGTGGAGAAGGTAGTCAAGAAGGCATACGGCATGCTTGCCTTCATTGGCCGGGGCATTGAGTATAAGACTTGGCAAGTCATGTTGCAGCTGTATAGAACCTTAGTTAGGCCACACTTGGAGTATAGTGTTCAATTCTGGTCGCCACACTACCAGAAGGACGTGGAGGCTTTAGAGAGGGTGCAGAAGAGATTTACCAGAATGTTGCCTGGTATGGAGGGCATTAGCTATGAGGAGCGGTTGAATAAACTCGGTTTGTTCTCACTGAAACGAAGGAGGTTGAGGGGAGACCTGATAGCGGTATACAAAATTATGAGGGGCATAGACAGAGTGGATAGTCAGAGGCTTTTCCCCAGGGTAGAGGGGTCAATTACTAGGGGGCATAGGTTTAAGGTGAGAGGGGCAAGGTTTAGAGTAGATGTACGAGGCAAGTTTTTTACGCAGAGGGTAGTGGGTGCCTGGAACTCGCTACCGGAGGAGGTGGTGGAAGCAGGGACGATAGTGACATTTAAGGGGCATCTTGACAAATACATGAATAGGATGGGAATAGAGGGATACGGACCCAGGAAGTGTAGAAGATTGTAGTTTAGTCGGGCAGCATGGTCGGCACGGGCTTGGAGGGCCGAAGGGCCTGTTCCTGTGCTGTACATTTCTTTGTTCTTTGTTGTTCTAATGATCACTCTCACAATGATCAGTGATTTAATCAATGATCACTCTCACACTGACCAGTGATTTAATTAATGATCACACTCACTGACTAGTGATTTAATTAATGATCACTCGCACTGACCAGTGATTTAATTAATGATCACTCGCACACTGACCAGTGATTTAATTAATGATCACACTCACACTGACCAGTGATTTAATTAATGATCACTCTCACTTCTCACACTGACCAGTGATTTAATTAATGATCACTCTCACACTGACCAGTGATGTAATTAATGATCACTCTCACACTGACCAGTGATGTAATTAATGATCACTCTCCCACTGACCAGTGATGTAATTAATGATCACTCTCACACTGACCAGTGATTTAATTAGTGATCACTCTGATTGACTTCACATGAGCAAAGGACATTAAAAAATTTTATGTCCAGGCTGCTCTCAGAATCAGCAGCCTGGACATAAATTATCAAATGTATTGCGCTAATACTCCCTACCAGTCAGCATGCGGTACGTAAGATGGTCACCTGTACACCTCCAACCACTCAGACTGGTTTCCCCTTCTCTTCCATTCCCACACAGTGTCCTGGCTTTGTTGGGGAGCCGGCAAGCTGTCTTTGCCATTCGCCTGCTTGTACATGTCCCTCACCGACAACGCCTGGATGGTCCCTTTAAAAGGAAAGATTTTGTGTGATTGAAGAGCAGGAGAATGCTTTACATACAATAATTCTCCCTATTCTGGTGACCAGGAGTCGTTCTTTATCTTCCGACTGTGCCTTTTGTTCAGTGGTTTCTAAAACTGATCTCTGACCTAGAGCTGCCATTTAGTAGAGCATTTAGTTACAAACTAGGAACAAAATTAAAAATTAAAAGCGCATTTACCACAGGAATTGGGAACATATTTCTTTTGAAACACTAATTATTTTCCAAATATATGCTTTATTCATAGATCTGTAGAAGTGTTGAATCGTTCAAATTATACAATTTGTTTATTGTTTCATGAGATGTGGGTGTCACTGGCAAGAGCATGGTGGCACAGTGGTTAACACTGTCCCCTCGGGCGCCACGTGGCACAGTGGTTAGCACTGGGACTGCGGCGCCGAGGACCACGGTTCGAATCCCGGCACTGGATCACTATCCGTGTGGAGTTTGCACATTCTCCCCGTGTCTGCGTGGGTTCCACCCCCACAACCCAAAGATGTGCAGGCTAGGTGGATTGGCCACGCTAAATTGCCCCTTAATTGAGAAAAAAAAAGAATTAGGTACTCTAAATTTTTTTTAAAAACACTGCTCTCTTACAGCTCCAGGGTCACAGGTTTGATTCCCGGCTTGGGTCACTGCACGGTCTCCCAAGGTCTGCGTGGATTTCCTCCGGGTGCTCCAGTTTCCTCCCACAGTCCAAAGATGTGCAGGTTAGGTGGGGTGACGGGGATGGGGGGGGGGTCAATGCAGACTCAATGGGCCGAATGGCCCCCTTCTGCACTACCTCTATGGAATTTGCTGCCTATCCTCATTGCTCCTTGAACTGAGAAGCTTGCTAGATCATTAGGGGGCAGTTAAGAGTCCAATCTGGAGTTACATCTGGAGGTCAGACCACATAAGGACGGCAGGATTCCGTCCCTAAAGGACACTGGTGAATTTGATGGGTTTCTCTGAGAATCGACCTTCCAATTCATATCAGAGCTTTAACTGAATTCAAATTGCACCAGCTGCTGTGGTGGGATTCGAACCCACGTCCCCAGATCATTACCCTGGGTCTCTGGATTCCTACTCCAGTGACAATTCCACTATGTCACTGCCTTCCTAAAAATGGAGCAGAGTTTGATTTGTGGATTTGTGCCTCTTGAGCTTACCGCTCCATTCGAAAATATCAGCTGTCCGGAGAAACAGAGTCAACATTTTGAATCCAACATGAACCTTCTGCAGAGCAGATGAGTAATGCAGACTCAAAATGTTAACTCTGTTTCTGTAGGTAGGTGCATGTGGCACTCTTGAGGTGCCTCCTTACACTTACAATTACAGGTTAAATGATAAGAACAGATTTGTATTTTCTGGTTAAGTAATTTCTGCTTCGGTTGAAATCCACTCAGTACATTTATGCTGTGTGTCCTGTCACAACTGTGCAGCTCCTCAACTCTGTCCTCTCAAATTAAATTTTGTGGAGCATGCAAACCCAAGTTTGGTGTGGCCTGACCACTATTTCCTGAATTGCCTCCTCTTCTCTCACTGTTCTCCATTTTTTATGAATGGCAGGCAGTGGCCAGTGGGGTATCGCAGGGATCAGTGCTGGGATCCCAGCTTCACAATATATATTATTGATTTAGGTGAGGGAACAAAATGTTATATCTCCAAATTTGCAGGTGACACATAGCTGGGTGGGAGAGTGAGCTGTGAGGAGGATACAGTGATCCTTCAGTGTGATTTGGACAAGTTGAGTGAGTGGACCAATGAATGGCAGATGCAGTATAATTTGGATAAATGTGAGGTAGCGAAAACAGGAAAGCAGATTATTATCTGAATAGCCATAATTTAGGAGGGGAATGTGCAACAAGACCTGGGTGTCCTCGTACACCAGTCACTGAAGGCAAGCATGCAGGTACAGCATGCAGTAAAGAAGCAAATGGTGTGTTGGCCTTTATAGCGAGAGGCTTCGAGTACAGGAGCAGGGATGTCTTGCTGCAATTATACAGGGCCTTGGTGAGGCCACACCTGGAATACTGTGTGTAGTTTTGGTCTCCTTCTCTGAGGAAGGATGTTCTTGCTCTCGAGGGAGTGCAGCGAAGGTTCACCAGACTGATTCCTGGGATGGCGGGACTGAGGTGTGAGGAGAGATTGAATCGGTTGGGATTGTATTCACTGGCGTTCGTAAGAATGAGGGGGGGGAGGATTTCATTGAAAACTATAAAAGTGTAACAGGACGAGGCAGGTAGATGCAGGAAGGATGTTCCCGATGGCGGGGTGTCCAGCACCAGGGGTCACAGTCGGAGGATACGGGGTAGACCATTTCGGACAGAGATGAGGAGAAATCTCTTCACCCAGAGAGTGGTGAGCCTGTGGAATTCGCGACTACAGAAAGCAGTTGAGGCCAAAACATTTGTTTTCAAGTAGGAGTTAGATATAACTCTTGGGGCTGAAGGGATCAAAGGATATGGGGGGGAGGGGGGGGGGGGGATAGTGGGGACAGGTTACTGAGTTGGATGATCAGCCATGATCATAATGAATGGCGGAGCAGGCTCGAAGGGCCGAATGGCCTCCTCCTGCTCCTATTCTCTATGATTCTATGTGCTGCGGGATGCCGTGTGTGGCGAATTGTCTCTTGAGCTTACCGCTCCATTCGAAAATATCAGCTGCCACGAATGAGAGAAACAGAGTCAACATTTTGAATCCAACATGAACTTTCTACAGAGCAGATGAGAAATGCAGAATCGAAATGTTAACTCCGTTTCTTTTTTAAAAAATAAATGTTGTATTAAAGTTTTTCCAAAGAGTGATTTTACATAACAAGAATAGAAATACAGATAATAAAAAATAACAATCAACATATCCCAAAGCTTCCAGTGAAACTACTTACACAACAGAAAAGTTTTTCCTTTTTTTTAATAAACAGAACCAGGTGGGTTTTGTCTCCATGCCCAACTCACATTATATCAACAGTACCCCCACCTGAACCCCCCACCCCTCCCCCAGGATGCTGCTGCTGACACTTACTGCTCCCCTAGAAAGTCAAGGAAAGGTTGCCACCGCCGGGAGAACCCCATCAAGAACCCTCTCAAGGCGAACTTTATTCGCTCCAGGCTGAGGAACCCCGCCATGTCGCTAACCCAGGTCTCCACACCCGGGGGTTTCGAGTCCCTCCACTTTAGCAAGATCCGTCTCCGGGCTACCAGGGAGGCAAAGGCCAGTACCTCGGCCTCTTTCGCTTCCTGCACTCCCGGATCCTCCGACACCCCAAATATCGCTACTGTTGGATTCACCTTCACCCGAGTGTCCAAAATCCTAGACATCACCCTCGCAAACCCCTGCCAGAATTCTTTAAGCGCCGGGCATGCCCAAAACATATGGGCATGGTTCACCGGACTCCCTGCACATCTCGGGCACCTGTCCACCACCCCAAAAAACTTACTCATTCTTGCCGCCGTTATATGCACCCGATGCACCACCTTAAACTGAATTAAACTGAGCCTGGCACATGATGAGAAGGAGTTCACCCTGCCCAGGGCGTCGGCCCACAGGCCCTCATCGAGCTCCTCACCCAGCTCCTCCTCCCACTTGCCCTTCAACTCCTCCTCTGAGGCTTCCTCCACCTCCTGCAGCTCCTGATAAATGTCCGACACCTTCCCCTCCCCTACCCAGATGCCAGACACCACCCTGTACTGGATCCTACGCGGGGGCAGCAGCGGAAAAGTCCCCACCTGTTTTCTAAGAAAGTCCCGAATCTGGAGGTACCTGAACGCATTCCCCGGGGGTAGGCCGAACCTCTCCTCCAGCGCCTGCATGCTAGGGAAAGTCCCGTCTATAAACAAGTCCCCCATCCTCCTAATACCTGCCCTATACCAGGCTTGGTATTCCTCATCCAACCTACCCGGAGCAAATCTGTGATTATTCCGTATTGGGGTCCACACTGAGGCTCCCTCCTCTCCCCTGTGTCTCCTCCATTGCCCCCAGATCCTCAGTGCCGCCGTCACCACCGGACTAGTGGTGAATCGCGCCGGCGAGAACGGCAGCGGAGCCGTAACAAGTGCCCCTAGACTGGTGCCTCTACACGACGCCGCCTCCAACCGCCCCCACGCCACCCCCTCCTCCATCATCCATTTCCTGATCATGGCCACATTGGCCGCCCAGTAATAACCGCAGAAGTTCGGCAGAGCCAGTCCCCTCGCGGGGTTTTATTCGCCCACACAAATGCCGTCACAATCCTATTCACCCGCTTGAAAAAGGACTTGGGGATGAAAATGGGGAGGCACTGAAACACGAAGAGGAACCTGGGGAGAACCGTCATCTTCACAGTCTGCACCCGTCCTGCCAAGGAAAGCGGGAGCATATCCCACCTTTTAAACTCTCCCTCCATCTGCTCCACTAGCCTGGTTAAGTTGAGCCTGTGCAGGGCATCCCAGTTCCTGGCCACTTGTATCCCCAAGTACTGAAAGCTCCTCTCCACTTTCCTGAGCAGGAGCTCCCTCAGTCTCTCCTCCTGGCCCCTACCGTGGACCACGAACAGCTCACTCTTCCCCACGTTCAACTTATACCCCGAGAACCTCCCGAAGTCCCCCAGGATCCGCATGACCTCCCCCATCCCCTCTAACAGGTCCGAAATATACAACAGCAGGTCATCCGCGTAGAGGGAGACCCGGTGCTCCTCCCCTCCGCGCACCAGTCCCCTCCAATCCCCCGAAGTCCTGAGCGCAATGGCCAACGGCTCGATTGCCACGGCAAACAGCAACGGGGACAGGGGACACCCCTGTCTCGTCCCCCGATGCAGCCTGAAATATTCTGACCTTAGCCGGTTTGTGGGCACACTCGCTACAGGGGCCTGATACAGCAGCTTGACCCACCCTATAAATCCCTCCCCAAATCCAAACCTGCCTAGCGCCTCCAACAGATACTCCCACTCCACCCTGTCAAAGGCCTTCTCCGCGTCCATCGCAGCCACCAACCACCTCCACCTCTCCACCCCCCCCTCCCCCCCTCCGAGGGCATCATGATAATATTCAGGAGCCTCCTCACGTTCGTGTTCAGTTGCCTGCCCTTAACAAAACCCGCCTGGTCCTCCCCAATCACTCCCGGGACACAGTCCTCTATTCTGGTGGCCAGAATTTTTGCCAACAGCTTGGCATCCACGTTCAGGAGCGATATCGGCCTGTAGGACCCACACTGAAGCGGATCCTTCTCCTTCTTCAGGATGAGCGAGATCAACGCCTGCGACATTGTCGGAGGGAGGATCCCTTTCTCCTTTCCTCATTGAAGGTTCTCATCAGGAGCGGGCTCAACAGCTCCGAGAACTTCTTATAAAATTCTACGAGGAAGCCGTCCGGGCCCGGGGCCTTGCCCGTCTGCCTGCCTGCCAGCCCCCTGACTACCTCCTCCAACCAAATCGGGGCCCCCAGACCCTGCATCCGCTCTGCCTCCACCCTTGGGAACCTCAACCGGTCCATGAACCGCCTCATTCCTTCCCCCTCCCCGGGGGGGTTCCGACTTGTATAAATCCGTTAACTCTGTTTCTATAGGTAGGTGGATTGGCCACGTTAAATTGCCCTTTAATTGGAAAAAATGAATTGGGTACTCTAAATTTATTTTTTTAAACTCTGGTTCTACAGACAGAGCACTTGGAGCGAAGGGGATCAGGCTATTGAGTTGCGTCGATGTTTCAGTTTTGTACTGCTCAGTGGCCACAGTCCGTCCCACTATAATCGTCACTGCTTCACGAGATGTAACTCTGCAACTATATCCTCACATTCTCCAAGAGATGGCGCTAGCAGCTGCAGAATAACAGTCACCCTCTTATCAGATTACCAAAGGTCAGTCTGTTCACCGTGAACCTCTCTGGCTGGGTGGAGTTCTTCTAATTCATAAACGATGAACATTTAACAGCCAATATCCGGTGAATAATTTTTGCCTTCTCATTGAATATTCAGGCACTGGTGGGGGCGGGGGGGATCTACCGGTTGCGTTGTGCCCGAAAAGCAGTGTAGTGCGGTACAACGTAACTGGTAGATGCTGGGAGATCCGTCTTGCATTGAGTGATGGGCAATGAATGTTAGCCTTGCCAGCGACACACGCATCCCACAAAAGAATAAAAAGTAGCCATTTGTTGAAGGGCAAGTCTTCTGCAGGTTTCTCCACTCCTCTCACTCCGACACTCTCTTCTTCATTTGCTCAGAAGAGCTTCCCATTTTTAATTTCCATTGGCAATATGACGATAGAAAATAATTCATGAGGTGGTTTCCAGTTACCTTCCTCATGTGTGCTGGAAGGAAACACAAGACCGCTTCAAGGATGCTCCGCTACTGACTCCCAAGGTTTTAGTTTGTTAAAGCAGAGTGAGATAGATTCTTGATCAGACAGGATGTGAAAGGTTATGTGAAAGGTTATCGGGGGGGGGGGGGGGGGGGGGGGGGGGGGGGGGGGGGGGGGGGGGGGGGGCAGCAGGCATGAATGGGGGGGCACGATCTTATTGAATGGCAGAACAGGCTCGGAGGGTTGAGTGGCCTATTCCTGCTCCAAATTTGGAGGTTAGTATGGAACTATAACCAAAACCTTGAGTCAGGATAGAGGGGGCACTGAGGAGCTGAGAAACCAGAACCAGGGAAGACTCTCTCCTGCTTACCCTTGCCAAACATAACATAGAGCACCCCTCCTGCTTACCATAGCCAAACATAACATAGAGCACCCCTCCTGCTTACCCTAGCCAAACATAACGTACAGCACCCCTCCTGCTTACCCTAGCCAAACATAACGTACAGCACCCCTCCTGCTTACCCTAGCCAAACATAACATACAGCACCCCTCCTGCTTACCGTAGCCAAACATAACGTACAGCACGCCTCCTGCTTACCCTAGCCAAACATAACGTACAGCACCCCTCCTGCTTACCCTAGCCAAACATAACCTACAGCACCCCTCCTGCTTACCCTAGCCAAACATAACGTACAGCACGCCTCCTGCTTACTCTAGCCAAACATAACATAGAGCACCCCTCCTGCTTACCGTAGCCAAACATAACGTACAGCACGCCTCCTGCTTACCCTAGCCAAACATAACGTACAGCACCCCTCCTGCTTACTCTAGCCAAACATAACGTACAGCACCCCTCCTGCTTACCCTAGCCAAACATAACCTACAGCACCCCTCCTGCTTACCCTAGCCAAACATAACGTACAGCACCCCTCCTGCTTACCCTAGCCAAACATAACGTACAGCACGCCTCCTGCTTACTCTAGCCAAACATAACGTACAGCACCCCTCCTGCTTACCCTAGCCAAACATAACGTACAGCACGCTTCCTGCTTACCATAGCCAAACATAACATAGAGCACCCCTCCTGCTTACCCTAGCCAAACATAACGTACAGCACCCCTCCTGCTTACCCTAGCCAAACATTTTTTTTTTAAAATATATTTTATTGAAATTTTTTCCCCTGAGCAACATTTTTCCCGCTTACAAAACAAGCGAAACGATAACAGTAACAAAACAGAAATTTTTTAACTTTTTAACAATAATAATAATGATGATATACAAGTAACAAAACCTCGTACTCTATTGACCTATACTCAACTGAGCCTCCTCCACCCCCCCCCTCCCCCCTGGGTTGCTGCTGCTGGTCATCCGTCTTCCCTCTAACGTTCCCCTAGGTAATCGAGAAATGGCTGCCACCGCCTGGTGAACCCTTGAGCCGATCCTCTCAGGGCGAACTTTATCTGCTCCAGTTTAATAAACCCCGCCATATCTTTTACCCAGGCCTCCAGTCCGGGGGTTTCGCCTCCTTCCACGAGTAGGATCCTGCGCCGGGCTACGAGGGACGCAAAGGCCACGACATCGGCCTCTTTCGCCTCCTGCACTCCCGGCTCTTCCGCAACTCCAAATAGAGCTAACCCCCAGCTTGGTTTGACCCGGGCATTCACCACCTGCGAGATCACTCCCGTCACTCCCTTCCAATATCCTACCAGTGCCAGGCACGCCCAAAACATATGTGCGTGGTTTGCCGGGCTCCCGCCACACCTCCCACATCTGTTCTCCACTCCAAAGAACCTGCTCAATCTTGCCCCCGTTATGTGTGCTCTATGTAGCACCTTAAATTGAATCAGGCTAAGCCTGGCGCATGAGGAAGAGGAGTTTACCCTGCTTAGGGCATCAGCCCACATACCCTCCTCTATCTCCTCCCCTAGTTCTTCTTCCCACTTTCCTTTTAGTTCGCCCACCGACTCCTCCCCCTCTTCCCTCATCTCTCTGTAAATCTCTGACACCTTGCCCTCTCCGACCCACACCCCTGAAAGCACCCTGTCCTGTATCCCCTGTGTCGGTAGCCGCGGAAATTCCCTCACCTGTTGTCTAGTAAACGCCCTCACCTGCATATATCTCAAGAAATTCCCCCGGGGTAACTTATACTTTTCCTCCAGTGCTCCCAAGCTCGCAAAAGTCCCATCTATGAATAAATCTCCCACCTTCCTAATTCCCAACTGGTACCAGCTTTGAAATCCTCCATCCATTCTTCCTGGGGCGAACCTATGGTTGTTCCTGATAGGGGACCCCACCAGGGCTCCCCGCACCCCCCTCTGTCGCCTCCACTGTCCCCATAGGTTCAGTGTTGCCGCCACCACCGGGTTCGTGGTGTACTTTTTCGGTGAGAACGGTAGCGGCGCCGTCACCAGCGCCTTACCCTAGCCAAACATAACGTACAGCACCCCTCCTGCTTACCATAGCCAAACATAACATAGGGCACCCCTCCTGCTTACCATAGCCAAACATAACGTACAGCACCCCTCCTGCTTACCCTAGCCAAACATAACGTACAGCACGCCTCCTGCTTACCATAGCCAAACATAACAGAGCACCCCTCCTGCTTACCATAGCCAAACATAACGTACAGCACGCCTCCTGCTTACCATAGCCAAACATAACATAGAGCACCCCTCCTGCTTACCATAGCCAAACATAACGTACAGCACGCCTCCTGCTTACCATAGCCAAACATAACATAGAGCACCCCACCTGCTTACCATAGCCAAACATAATGTACAGCACGCCTCCTGCTTACCATAGCCAAACATAACATAGAGCACCCCTCCTGCTTACCCTAGCCAAACATAACGTACAGCAGCCCTCCTGCTTACCGTAGCCAAACATAACGTACAGCACCCCTCCTGCTTACCGTAGCCAAACATAATGTACAGCACCCCTCCTGCTTACCGTAGCCAAACATAACATAGAGCACCCCTCCTGCTTACCCTAGCCAAACATAACGTACAGCACCCCTCCTGCTTACCCTAGCCAAACATAACGTACAGCACCCCTCCTGCTTACCATAGCCAAACATAACATAGAGCACCCCTCCTGCTTACCCTAGCCAAACATAACGTACAGCAGCCCTCCTGCTTACCGTAGCCAAACATAACGTACAGCACCCCTCCTGCTTACCGTAGCCAAACATAATGTACAGCACCCCTCCTGCTTACCGTAGCCAAACATAACATAGAGCACCCCTCCTGCTTACCCTAGCCAAACATAACGTACAGCACCCCTCCTGCTTACCCTAGCCAAACATAACGTACAGCACCCCTCCTGCTTACCATAGCCAAACATAACATAGAGCACCCCTCCTGCTTACCCTAGCCAAACATAACGTACAGCAGCCCTCCTGCTTACCGTAGCCAAACATAACGTACAGCACCCTTCCTGCTTACCATAGCCAAACATAACGTACAGCAACCCTCCTGCTTACCATAGCCAAACATAACGTACAGCACCCCTCCTGCTTACCGTAGCCAAACATAATGTACAGCACCCCTCCTGCTTACCATAGCCAAACATAATGTACAGCGCGCCTCCTGCTTACCATAGCCAAACATAACGTACAGCACGCCTCCGCCAGACACATATGCCTTTGGACCAATCAGCTTGCCTTCACCAGTTACATTGTAAGAAACCGCCTGACCAATCAGGGTCCCAGTTGCTCCTGATACAAACACAAAGGAGATGTCACGAATCCGACTGGTCTGGAATAGAGACAATTCATTAGAACAATGCGCAGAAAGATTTGGATATTCATTTGCGATCGCATTGAAAGGGTTACAAATCACACAAGCCGAAAATCACACAAGCTGCCAGCTGCAAAATTCTCAAAGACAGAAAACTAGTTGGATTTGGATTTGTTTATTGTCACGTGTACCGAGGTACAGTGAAAAGTATTTTTCTGCGAGCAGCTCAACAGATCATTAAATACATGAAAAGAGGAAATAAAAGAAAATACATAATAGGGCAACACAAGGTACACAATGTAACTAGATAACACCGGCATCGGATGAAGCATACAGGGTGTAGTGTTAATGAGGTCAGTCCATAAGAGGGTGGTTTAGGAGTCTGGTAACAGTGGGGGAGAAGCTGTTTTTGAGTCTGTTCGTGCGTGTTCTCAGACTTTTGTATCTCCTGCCCGATGGGAGAAGTTGGAAGAGTGTGTAGGCCGGGTAGGAGGGGTCTTTGATTATGCTGCCCGCTTTCCCCAGGCAGCGGGAGGTGTAGATGGAGTCAATGGATGGGAGGCAGATTCGTGTGATGGACTGGGTTGTGTTCACTTGCGGTCCTGGGCCGAGCAGTTGCCATACCAGGCTGTGATGCAGCCCGATAGGATGCTTTCTATGGTGCATCTGTAAAAGTTGGTAAGAGTCAATGTGGACATGCCGAATTTCCTTAGTTTCCTGAGGAAGTATAGGCGCTGTTGTGCTTTCTTGGTGGTAGTGTCGCGTGGGTGGACCAGGACAGATTTTTGGAGATGTGTACCCCTAGGAATTTGAAACTGCTAATCATCTCCACCCCTGCTGACAGGGGTGATGTGAAACTAGTTGTTTCAGCTCAGACTGTCTATAGATACCATTCAGGGCCCATTGCTGTATTAATTAAAGGGAGGATTTAGTCACATAGCTTGCACACATCAATTCAACTGATCATTACATAGCTACTGCAGCAGGAGTTCAGGGAGCTAGGCAGAAAGTTAAAAGACAGGACCTCTAGGGTTGTAATCTCGGGATTACTCCCTGTGCCATGTGCCAGTGAGGCTAGAAATAGGAAGATAGAGCAGCTAAACACGTGGCTAAACAGCTGGTGTAGGAGGGAGGGTTTCCGTTATCTGGACCACTGGGAACTCTTCCGGGGCAGGTGCGCCCTATATAAGAAGGACGGGTTGCATCTAAACCGGAGAGGCATAAAATATCCTGGCCGCGAGGTTTGCTAGTGTCACACGGGAGGGTTTAAACTAGTATGGCAGGGGGGTGGGCACGGGAGCAATAGTGAAGGTGAGAGCATTGAGGGAGAACTAGGGAATAGGGACAGTGGGGCTCTGAGGCAGAGCAGACAGGGAGAAGTTGCTGAACACAGCGGGTCTGGTGGCCTGAAGTGCATATGTTTTAATGCAAGAAGTATTACGGGTAAGGCAGATGAACTTAGAGCTTGGATTAGTACTTGGAACTATGATGTTGTTGCCATTACAGAGACCTGGTTGAGGGAAGGGCAGGATTGGCAGCTAAACGTTCCAGGATTTAGATGTTTCAGGCAGGATAGAGGGGGATGTAAAAGGGGAGGCGGAGTTGCGCTACTGGTTCGGGAGAATATCACAGCTGTACTGCGGGAGGACACCTCAGAGGGCAGTGAGGCTATATGGGTAGAGATCAGGAATAAGAAGGGTGCAGTCACAATGTTGGGGGTTTACTACAGGCCTCCCAACAGCCAGCGGGAGATAGAGGAGCAGATAGGTAGACAGATTTTGGAAAAGAGTAAAAACAACAGGGTTGTGGTGATGGGAGACTTCAACTCAATATTGACTGGGACTCACTTAGTGCCAGGGGCTTAGACAGCGCGGAGTTTGTAAGGCGTATCCAGGAGGGCTTCTTAAAACAATATGTAGACAGTGCAACTAGGGAAGGGGCGGTACTGGACCTGGTACTGGGGAATGAGCCCGGCCAGGTGGTAGATGTTTCAGTAGGGGAGCATTTCGGTAACAGTGACCACAATTCAGTAAGTTTTAAAGTACTGGTGGACAAGGATAAGAGTGGTCCTAGGATGAATGTGCTAAATTGGGGGAAGGCTAATTATAACAATATTAGGCGGGAACTGAAGAACATAGATTGGGGGGCGGATGTTTGAGGGCAAATCAACATCTGACATGTGGGAGGCTTTCAAGTGTCAGTTGAAAGGAATTCAGGACTGGCATGTTCCTGTGAGGAAGAAGGATAAATACGGCAATTTTCGGGAACCTTGGATAACGAGAGATATTGTAGGCCTCGTCAAAAAGAAAAAGGAGGCATTTGTCAGGGCTAAAAGGCTGGGAACAGACGAAGCCTGAGTGGAATATAAGGAAAGTAGGAAGGAACTTAAGCAAGGAGTCAAGAGGGCGAGAAGGGGTCACAAAAAGTCATTGGCAAATAGGGTTAAGGAAAATCCCAAGGCTTTTTACACGTACATATAAAGTAAGAGGGTAGCCAGGGAAAGGGTTGGCCCACTGAAGGATAGGCAAGGGAATCTATGTGTGGAGCCAGAGGAAATGGGCGAGGTACTAAATGAATACTTTGCATCAGTATTCACCAAAGAGAAGGAATTGGTAGATGTTGAGTCTGGAGAAGGGTGTGTAGATAGCCTGGGTCACATTGAGATCCAAAAAGACGATGTGTTGGGTGTCTTAAAAAATATTAAGGTAGATAAGTCCCCAGGGCCTGATGGGATCTACCCCAGAATACTGAAGGAGACTGGAGAGGAAATTGCTGAGGCCTTGACAGAAATCTTTGGATCCTCACTGTCTTCAGGGGATGTCCCGGAGGACTGGAGAATAGCCAATGTTGTTCCTCTGTTTAAGAAGGGTAGCAAGGATAATCCAGGGAACTACAGGCAGGTGAGCCTTACTTCAGTGGTAGGGAAATTACTGGAGAAAATTCTTCGAGACAGGATCTACTCCCATTTGGAAGCAAATGGACGTATTAGTGAGAGGCAGCATGGTTTTGTGAAGGGGAGGTCGTGTCTCACTAACTTGATAGAGTTTTTCGAGGAGGTCACTAAGATGATTGTTGCAGGTAGGGCAGTGGATGTTGTCTATATGGACTTCAGTAAGGCCTTTGACAAGGTCCCTCATGGTAGACTAGTACAAAAGGTGAAGTCACACGGGATCAGGGGTGAGCTGGCAAGGTGGATACAGAACTGGCTAGGTCATAGAAGGCAGAGAGTAGCAATGGAAGGATGCTTTTCCAATTGGAGGGCTGTGACCAGTGGTGTTCCACAGGGATCAGTGCTGGGACCTTTGCTCTTTGTCGTATATATAAATGATTTGGAGGAAAATGTAACTGGTCTGATTAGTAAGTTTGCAGACGACACAAAGGTTGGTGGAATTGCGGATAGCGATGAGGACTGTCAGAGGATACAGCAGGATTTAGATTGTTTGGAGACTTGGGCGGAGAGATGGCAGATGGAGTTTAATCCGGACAAATGTGAGGTAATGCATTTTGGAAGGTCTAATGCAGGTAGGGAATATACAGTGAATGGTAGAACCCTCAAGAGTATTGAAAGTCAAAGAGATCTAGGAGTACAGGTCCACAGGTCATTGAAAGGGGCAACACAGGTGGAGAAGGTAGTCAAGAAGGCATACGGCATGCTTGCCTTCATTGGCCGGGGCATTGAGTATAAGAATTGGCAAGTCATGTTGCAGCTGTATAGAACCTTAGATAGGCCACACTTGGAGTATAGTGTTCAATTCTGGTCGCCACACTACCAGAAGGACGTGGAGGCTTTAGAGAGGGTGCAGAAGAGATTTACCAGAATGTTGCCTGGTACGGAGGGCATTAGCTATGAGGAGCGGTTGAATAAACTCGGTTTGTTCTCACTGGAACGAAGGAGGTTGAGGGGAGACCTGATAGAGGTCTACAAAATTATGAGGGGCATAGACAGAGTGGATAGTCAGAGGCTTTTCCCCAGGGTAGAGGGGTCAATTACTAGGGGGCATAGGTTTAAGGTGAGAGGGGCAAGGTTTAGAGTAGATGTACGAGGCAAGTTTTTTACGCAGAGGGTAGTGGGTGCCTGGAACTCGCTGCCGGAGGAGGTGGTGGAAGCAGGGACGATAGTGACATTTAAGGGGCATCTTGACAAATACATGAATAGGATGGGAATAGAGGGATACGGACCCAGGAAGTGTAGAAGATTGTAGTTTAGTCGGGCAGCATGGTCGGCACGGGCTTGGAGGGCCGAAGGGCCTGTTCCTGTGCTGTACATTTCTTTGTTCTTTGTACAGGTCATGTACAGTGAAAATTATCTGATAATTCTAAAACAAACTTTACTTTCAGATATATGACAGCATGGTGGCACAATGGTTAGCACGGTTGCCTCACAGCACCAGGGACTCAGGGTTCAATTCCGGCGTCGGGTGACTGTGCGGAGTCTGCACGTTCTCCCTGTGTCTGCGTGGGTTTCCTCTGGGTGCCCTGGTTTCCTCCCACCATCCAAAGATGCACAGGTTAGATGAATTGGCCATGCTAATATTGCCCAAAAGGTTGGGTAGGGTGGGGTTACGGGGATAGGGGGCGGGGGGGATTGAACCTAAGGTGTTCTATCAGAGCAAGGGCTGGTGGGGACTCGATGGGCCGAATGGCCTCATTCTGCACCGTAGGGGGTTTATGATTCTATAGGCATTCTATCAGAGCAGTGGCGTTCAGACCAATGGGCTTCAGAATGTTAATTGGACCAATTGAAGTTAAGAGGTAAAGGGCATTAATTGGACAGTTACTTGAACAGAGACTGATACAAGCGTGGAGAACAGTCAGGAGATAACACTGATAACATTTCACTCGGTGAATAAATCTATCCCATGTAAGACTAGCTTCGGATTCTTCCATTGCCAACTAGTTATCAAGAGTACAACACAAGGCAATGGTTTTCCACGGGGCTCTCTGAATGGGAGCTGTACCTTGAAGGTGTGATCCGGACCATTTCACACACACACACTCTGCTGCTCAAAAAACACAGAGGACATTGCAGCCGTGTGAGTGTGGGGGAGCGCACGTGCGTGCGTGCAGGAGAAAGTGCACCTTTTGCTAGCTCATTACAGGAGTTATTGATCGATGCGACATGACCTACACATCGCCAAACTAACCAGTATCTGCTGCAATTGTTTCATCAGCAGTGGTCAGGGTTACTTTGGGGCACTGGCTGAGGGCAGGGCATGTGTGCCTCCGAACAGGTACAGTGAGTGCAGAGCTCTCATCAGCAAAGGCCAGAGGAGGTGATGAGAAAACACAACAGCTTTAATTCTCACTGTAACCTAGCAACACAAGGGTAAGTCGGCAGCACGGTAGCACAGTGGATAGCACAATTGCTTCACAGCTCCAGGGTCACAGGTTCGATTCCGCCTTGGGTCACTGTTTGTGCGGAGTCTGCACATCCTTCCCGTGTGTGCGTGGGGTTCCTCCGGGTGCTCCGGTTTCCTCCCACAGTCCAAAGATGTGCAGGTTAGGTGGATTGGCCTGTGATAAATTGCCCCTAGTGTCCAAAATTGCCCTTAGTGTCGGGTCGGGTTACTGGGTTATGGGGATACGGTGGAGGTGTTGACCTTGGGTGGGGTGCTCTTTCCAAGAGCCGGTGCGGACTCGATGGGCCGAATGGCCTCCTTCTGCACTGTAAATTCTATGACTAATTCTAAGTCACAAACTGAGGGAGGATGGGGAGGGTGGTTCACAGCCCGAGATGGCACCATTGGAGTTACAACACGGATAGCCCTCAGCTAAAGAAACTGTATTTATACACCACTGCTACTTGACAAAATGTTCAGAAGTGTCCGACATCAATTGGGTTATTCTGAAATGCAGTCACTGTTGTTGTGTGGGAGATGGAACAGCTCAAGTGTGCACCGCATGATCTCACAAACAACCAAAGTGACTGGCAGCTATTCTGTTCTTTTCTGATTTGAGGGAAGGATGCCGGCTCAGATTGCCGGAGGACTCTGCGCTCTGCCTCGTCACCCGATCTTTAATGTCCACCAGAACTCGGCTTAATATCGCACCCAAAATATGGCACCTCTGGCAATCACGCACACTTTCACTACTGCTCGTGACTGTCAGCAAAGATCACAGGGTCAACCTTTCCACTGAGGGTTTTCACTTGCTTATTTCCAGCTTCCGGAGTGAAGGGAAGCCAGTAGGAGAATCCACACACAAATTTACTCCATGTGTCCAAATCCTGGGATGGGGATTGAACCTCTGACTCAAAGAGGCAAAAGCAGCACCACTGAACCAAGCCAGCACACACTAAGCATAAAGGGCGGTTGCCACCCTCACTACGGAAGGTGCCACCCTGTGGCTATTCCACTGGGAGCTTTGCCTATCGAAGGATAGATTTGTTCATACCAGAACAGATGGTCTGCTTCCCAGCAGGATGTCTGCAAATCCATCACCATCCATATCAGGGAGGAGCACTGCCGGGGCGGCTGGAGTCTGATGGGATCGGTACACGCTCTTCATTTCCCACAGGCTACTTCCTGAAAAATAATGATTAATAATGTGGTTAATTGCCACAGAGAGAGTGCTCTGTACAGTGTCCAATCACAGACTGAGTGCTTTGTACACAGGGTCCTGTCGCAGAGAGAGTGCTCTGTACACAGGGTCTGTCACACAGAGAGAGTGCTCTGTACACAGGGCCCAGTTACAGAGAGAGTGCTCTGTACACAGGGTCCTGTCACAGAGAGAGTGCTCTGTACACCGTGCCCTGTTACAGAGCGAGAGCTCTGTACACAGGGTCCTGTCACAGAGAGAGTGCTCTGTGCATAGAACATAGAACATAGAAAATACAGCACAGAACAGGCCCTTCGGCCCACAATGTTGTGCCGAAGTTTTGTCCTAGATTACTCATAGATTATCATTGAATTTACAGTGCAGAAGGAGGCCATTCGGCCCCGAGTCTGCATCGGCTCTTGGAAAGAGCACCCTACCCAAACTCAACACGTCCACCCAACACCAAGGGCAATTTTGGACACTAAGGGCAATTTATCATGGCCAATCCACCTACCCTGCACATCTTTGGACTGTGGGAGGAAATCGGAGCACCCGGAGGAAACCCACGCAGACACGGGGAGGACGTGCAGACTCCGCACAGACAGTGACCCAAGCCGGAATCGAACCTGGGACCCTGGAGCTGTGAAGCAATTGTGCTATCCACAATGCTACCGTGTTGCCCTTAACAACAAATAAATCTACACTATATCGTTTTACCGTAATCCATGTACCTATCCAATAGCTGCTTGAAGGTCCCTAATGTTTCCGACTCAACTACTTCCACAGGCAGTGCATTCCATGCCCCCACTACTCTCTGGGTAAAGAACCTACCTCTGATATCCCTCCTATATCTTCCACCTTCAATTTATGTCCCCTTGCAATGGTTTGTTCCACCCGGGGAAAAAGTCTCTGACTGTCTACTCTATCTATTCCCCTGATCATCTTATAAACCTCTATCAAGTCTCCCCTCATCCTTCTCCGTTCTAATGAGAAAAGGCCTAGCACCCTCAACCTTTCCTCGTAAGACCTACTCTCCATTCCAGGTAACATCCTGGTAAATCTTCTTTGCACCTTTTCCAAAGCTTCCACATCCTTCCTAAAATGGGGTGACCAGAACTGTACACAGTACTCCAAATGTGGCCTTACCAAAGTTTTGTACAGCTGCATCATCACCTCACGGCTCTTAAATTCAATCCCTCTGTTAATGAACGCGAGCACACCATAGGCCTTCTTCACAGCTCTATCCACTTGAGTGGCAACTTTCAAAGATGTATGAACATAGACCCCAAGATCTCTCTGCTCCTCCACATTGCCAAGAACTCTACCTTTAACCCTTTTTTCCGCATTCATATTTGTCCTACCAAAATGGACAACCTCACACTTTTCAGGGTTAAACTCCATCTGCCACTTCTCAGCCCAGCTCTGCATCCTATCGATGTCTCTTTGCAGCCGACAACAGCCCTCCTTACTATCCACAACTCCACCAATCTTCGTATCGTCTGCAAATGTACTGTCCCACCCTTCAACTCCCTCATCCAAGTCATTAATGAAAATCACAAACAGCAGAGGACCCAGAACTGATCCCTGCGGTACGCCACTGGTAACTGGGATCCAGGCTGAATATTTGCCATCCACCACCACTCTGACGTCAATCGGTTAGCCATTTCGTTATCCAACTGGCCAAATTTCCCACTATCCCATGCCTCCTTACTTTCTGCAGAAGCCTACCATGGGGAACTTTATCAAATGCCTTACTAAAATCCATGTACACTACATCCACTGCTTTACCTTCTTCCACATGCTTGGTCACCTCCTCAAAGAATTCAATAAGATTTGTAAGGCAAGACCTACCCCTCACAAATCCGTGCTGACTATCCCTAATCAAGCAGTGTCTTTCCAGATGCTCAGAAATACTATCCTTCAGTACCCTTTCCATTACTTTGCCTACCACCGAAGTAAGACTAACTGGCCTGTAATTCTCAGGGTTATCTCTAGTCCCTTTTTTGAACAGGGGCACGACATTCGCCACTCTCCAATCCCCTGGTACCACCCCTGTTGACAGTGAGGACGAAAAGATCATTGCCAACGGCTCTGTAATTTCATCTCTTGCTTCCCATAGAATCCTTGGATATATCCCGTCAGGCCCGGGGGACTTGTCTATCCTCAAGTTTTTCAAAATGCCCAACACATCTTCCTTCCTAACAAGTATTTCCTCGAGCTTACCAATCTGTTTCACACTGTCCTCTCCAACAATATCGCCCCTCTCATTTGAAAATACAGAAGAAAAGTACTCGTTCAAGACCTCTCCTATCTCTTCAGACTCAATACACAATCTCCCGCTACTGTCCTTGATCGGACCTACCCTCGCTCTAGTCATTCTCATATTTCTCACATATGTGTAAAAGGCCTTGGGGCTTTCCTTGATCCTACCTGCCAAAGATTGTTCATGCCCTCTCTTAGCTCTCCTAATCCCCTTCTTCAGTTCCCTCCTGGCTATCTTGTATCCCTCCAATGCCCTGTCTGAACCTTGTTTCCTCAGCCTTACATAAGTCTCCTTTTTCCTCTTAACAAGACATTCAACCTCTCTTGTCAACCATGGTTCCCTCACTCGACCATCTCTTCCCTGCCTGACAGGGACATACATATCAAGGACACGTAGTACCTTTTCCTTGAACAAGTTCCACATTTCACTTGTGTCCTTCCCTGACAGCCTATGTTCCCAACTTATGCACTTCAATTCTTGTCTGACAACATCGTATTTACCCTTCCCCCAATTGTAAACCTTGCCCTAATGCACGCACCTATCCCTCTCCATTACTAAAGTGAAAGTCACAGAATTATGGTCACTATCTCCAAAATTCTCCCCCACTAACAAATCTATCACTTGCCCTGGTTCATTACCAAGTACTAAATCCAATATTGCCCCTCCTCTGGTCGGACAATCTACATACTGTGTTAGAAAAGCTTCCTGGACACACTGCACAAACACCACCCCATCCAAACTATTTGATCTAAAGAGTTTCCACTCAATATTTGGGAAGTTAAAGTCACCCATGACTACTACCCTGTGACTTCTGCACCTTTCCAAAATCTGTTTCCCAATCTGTTCATCCACATCTCTGCTACTATTGGGCGGCCTATAGAAAACTCCTAACAAGGTGACTGCTCCTTTCCTATTTCTGACTTCAACCCATACTACCTCAATAGGGTGATACTCCTCGAACTGCCTTTCTGCAGCTGTTATACTATCTCTAATTAACAATGTCACCCCCCCACCTCTTTTACCACCCCTAATCTTATTGAAACATCTATAACCAGGGACCTCCAACAACCATTTCTGCCCCTCTTCTATCCAAGTTTCCGTGATGGCCACCACATCGTAGTCCCAAGTACCGATCCATGCCTTAAGTTCACCCACCTTATTCCTGATACTTCTTGCGTTGAAGTATACACACTTCAACCCATCTCCGTGCCTGCAAGTACTCTCCTTTGTCAGTGTTCCCTTCCCCACTGCCTCATTACACGCTTTGGCGTCCTGAATATCGGCTACCTTAGTTGCTGGACTACAAATCCGGTTCCCATTCCCCTGCCAAATTAGTTTAAACCCTCCCGAAGAGTACTCGAAAACCTTCCTCCCAGGATATTGGTGGCCCTCTGGTTCAGATGCAACCCGTCCTGCTTGTACAGGTCCCACCTGCCCCAGAATGTGCTCCAATTATCCAAATACCTGAAGCCCTCCCTCCTACACCATTACTGCAACCACGTGTTCAGCTGCACTCTCTCCCTATTCCTAGCCTCGCTATCACGTGGCGCCGGCAACAAACCAGGTTCGATTCCCCACTGGGTCACTGTCTGTGCGGAGTCTGCACGTTCTCCCCGTGTCTGCGTGGGTTTCCTCCGGGTGCTCCGGTTTCCTCCCACAGTCCAAAGACGTGCAGGTTAGGTGGTCTGGCCATGCTAAATTGCCCTTAGTGTCCAAAAAGGTTAGGAGGGGTTATTGGGTCACGGGGATAGGGTGCGGGCTTAAAGGGCAGCACGGTAGCACAGTGGCTAGCACTGTGGCTTCACAGCGCCAGGGTCCCAGGTTCGATTCCCCGCTGGGACACTGTCTGTGCGGAGTCTGCACGTTCTCCCCGTGTCTGCGTGGGTTTCCTCCGGGTGCTCCGGTTTCCTCCCATAGTCCAAAGACGTACAGGTTAGGTGGAGTGGCCAAGCTAAATTGCCCTTAGTGTCCAAAAAGGTTAGGAGGGGTTATTGGGTTACGGGGGTAGGGTGGAAGTGAGGGATTCAGTGGGTCGGTGCAGACTCGATGGGCCGAATGGCCTCCTTCTGTGCTGTATGTTCTATGTTCTATGTTCTTGTTTATTACCTTCACACCCCTTTTCCTACCTATGTCGTTGGTACCAATGTGCACCACGACTTCTGGCTGCTCCCCCTCCCCCTTAAGGATCCTGAAGACACGATACGAGACATCCCTGACCCTGGCACCCGGGAGGCAACATACCTTCCGGGAGTCTCGCTCGTGACCACAGAATCTCCTATCTATTCCCCTAACCATTGAATCTCCTACAACTATTGCTTTTCTATTCTCCCCCCTTCCCTTCTGAGCCCCAGAGCCAGACTCAGTGCCAAGAGACCTGGCCGCTAGGGCCTTCCCCCGGTAGGTCATCCCCCCCAACAGCATCCAAAACGGTATACTTGTTTTGAAGGGGAACGGCCACGAGGGATCCCTGCACTGTCTGCCTGTTTGTTTTTTTCCCCCTTAACTGTAACCCAGCTATTCTTGTCCTGTACCTTGGGTGTGGTTACCTCCCTGTAACTCTTCTCAATCACCACCTCTGCCTCCCGGATGATCCGAAGTTCATCCATCTTCAGCTCCAGTTCCCTAACACGGTCTTTGAGGAGCTGAAGTTGGGTGCACTTCCCGCAGGTATAGTCAGCGGGGACACCGGTGGTATCCCTCACCACCCACATCCTACAGGAGGAGCATGCAACTGGCCTAGCCTCCATCCCCTCTTACCTGACAGAATATAGCTGCCCTGTGGACTAACTAGATCTCCGCCCTCCGACTCTGCTCCCAGTCAGCTACACTTTCTGTAAACTCCTGGCTCTCTTCTCACTCTTTGCGGAAATGTCGGAAACAAAATGAAAGGAGAACCTTACTCCCTCCTCACCTAACTCCCTCGGTCACCAAACTCTTACTACAGCATTCAAATGCACCAAATTCAGCACTCCCTCGGTCACCAAACTCTCACTATTGCACTCAAAATGCACCAAATTCAGCACTCAGGGCAAACAAAGTCTGCACTGTAGGGGATTACTTTTATACTGTGAATCTAGCCTCTGAAAACTGGCCTAATCCAATTAACTAATTAACAAGCTCCAGCTGCAAGTGCCTACAAGTAGAACCTTGTTTAAAGCTGATTGAAAATTCACCTTCTTCTAAACCAAACAGCAACTTTTAAGTTAATTAACTAAATAAAAGAAAGACTAAACTTCAGATAAAAATGAAGCCTTATACTCCCTCGGTCACCAAACTCTTACTGTAGCACTCAAAATGCACCAAATTCAGCACTCCGTGCAAACCAGGGTCTGTCACACACAGAGAGTGCTCTGCACAGTGTCCTGTCACAGAGAGAGTGCTCTGTACACAGGGTCCTATTACAGAGAGAGTGCTCTGTACACACTGTCCTGTTACAGAGAGTGCTCTGTCCACAGGGTCCTGTCACAGAGAGAGTGCTCAGTACACAGGGTCCTGTCACAGAGAGAGCGCTCTGTTCACAGGGTCCTGTTACAGAGAGAGTGCTCTGTTCACAGGGTCCTGTTACAGAGAGTGCTCTGTTCACAGGGCCCTGTTACAGAGAGAGAGCTCTGTACACAGGGCCCTGTTACAGAGAGTGAGTGCTCTGTACACAGGGCCCTGTTACAGAGAGAGAGTGCTCTGTACACAGTGTCCTGTCACAGAGAGAGTGCTCTGTACACAGGGACCTGTTACAGAGAGCGTGCTCTGTATACAGTGTCCTGTCACAGAGAGAGAGTGCTCTGCACAGTGTGTCCTGTCACAGAGAGAGAACTCTGTACAGAGGGCCCTGTTACAGAGAGTGCTCTGTACACAGGGCCCCGTCACAGAGAGAACGCTGTGTACACAGGGCCGTGTCACAGAGAGAGTGCTCTGTACACAGGGCCCTGTTACAGAGAGAATGCTCTGTCCACAGGGTCCAGTCACACAGAGAGTGCTCTGTCCACAGGGACCTGTCACAGAGACAATGCTCTGTACACAGGGCCCTGTTACAGAGAGAGTGCTCTGTACACAGGGCCCTGTTACAGAGAGAATGCTCGGTACGCAGGGCCCTGTTACAAAGAGAGTGCTCTGTACACAGTCTCCTGTCACAGAGAGAGTGCTCTGTACAAAGGGCCCTGTTACAGAGAGAGTGCTCTGTACACAGGGCCCTGTTACAGAGAGAATGCTCTGTACACAATGTGCTGTCACAGAGAGAATGCTCTGTACACAGTGTCCTGTCACAGAGAGAGTGCTCTGTACAAAGGGCCCTGTCACAGAGAGAATGCTCTGTACACAGTGTGCTGTCACAGAGAGAATGCTCTGTGCACACTGTCCTGTCACAGAGAGAGTGCTCTGTGCACACTGTCCTGTCACAGAGAGTGCTCTGTACACAAAGTGTCCTGTCACAGAGAGAGTGCTCTGTACAGAGTGTCCTGTCACAGACAGAGTGCTCTGTACACAGGGTCCTGTCACAGAGAGAGTGCTCTGTGCAGTGTCCTGTCACAGAGAGAGTGCTCTGTACACAGTGTCCTGTCACAGAGAGAGTGCTCTGTACACAGGGTCCTGTCACAGAGAGAGAGCTCTGTACACAGGGTCCTGTCACAGAGAGAATGCTCTGTGCAGTGTCCTGTCACAGAGAGAGTGTTCTGTGCAGTGTCCTGTCACAGAGAGTGCTCTGTACACAGTGTCCTGTCACAGAGAGAGTGCTCTGTACACAGTGTGCTGTCACAGAGAGAGTGCTCTGTACACAGTGTGCTGTCACAGAGAGAGTGCTCTGTACACAGGGTCCTGTCACAGAGAGAGTGCTCTGTACACAGTGTGCTGTCACAGAGAGAGTGCTCTGTACACAGGGTCCTGTCACAGAGAGAGAGTGCTCTGTGCACAGGGCCCTGTCACACAGAGAGTGCTCAGTACACAGGGCCCTGTTACAGAGAGAGAGTGCTCTGTACACAGGGCCCTGGTACAGAGAGAGAGTGCTCTGTACGCAGGGTCCTGTCACAGAGAGAGAACGATGTACACAGGGTCTGTCACACAGAGAGAGTGCTCAGTACACAGGGTCCTGTCACAGAGAGAATGCTCTGTACACAGTGTTGTGTCACAGAGAGAGTGCTCTGTACACAGGGCCCTGTCACAGAGAGAACGCTGTGTACACAGGGCCCTGTCACAGAGAGAACGCTGTGTACACAGGGCCGTGTCACAGAGAGAGTGCTCTGTACACAGGGCCCTGTTACAGAGGGATTGCTCTGTACACAGGGCCCTGTTACAGAGAGAGTGCTCTGTACACAGTCTCCTGTCACAGAGAGAGTGCTCTGTCCACAGGGTACTGTCACAGAGAGAGAGCTCTGTACACAGGGCCCTGTTACAGAGAGAATGCTCTGTACACAGGGTCCTGTCAGACAGAGAGTGCTCTGTACACAGGGCCCTGTTACAGAGAGAATGCTCTGTACACAGGGTCCTGTCACAGAGAGAATGCTCTGTACACAGTGTCGTGTCACAGAGAGAGTGCTCTGTACACAGGGCCCTGTCACAGAGAGAACGCTGTGTACACAGGGCCGTGTCACAGAGTGCGCTCTGTACACAGGGCCCTGTCACAGAGAGAACGCTGTGTACACAGGGCCGTGTCTCAGAGAGAGTGCTCTGTACCCAGGGCCCTGTTACAGAGAGAATGCTCTGTACACAGTGTTGTGTCACAGAGAGAGTGCTCTGTGCACAGGGTCCTGTCACAGAGAGAGTGCTCTGTACACAGGGCCCTGTCACAGAGAGAGAGCTCTGTACACAGGGCCCTGTCACAGAGAGAGAGCTATGTACACAGGGCCCTGTTACAGAGAGAGTGCTCTGTACACAGTGTCCTGTCACAGAGAGAATGCTCTGTACACAGTGTCCTATCACAGAGAGAGTGTTCTGTACACAGGGCCCTGGCACAGAGAGAGTGCTCTGTACACAGGGCCCTGTCACAGAGAGAGAGCTCTGTCCACTGGGTCCTGTCACACAGAGAGTGCTTGGTCTACAGGGTCTTGTCACAGAGAGAGTGCTCTGTACACAGGGCCCTGTTACAGAGAGAGTGCTCTGTACACAGGGCCCTGTTACAGAGAGAGTGCTCTGTACACAGGGCCCTGTTACAGAGAGAGTGCTCTGTACACAGGGTCCTGTTACAGAGAGAATGCTCTGTACACAGGGCCCTGTTACAGAGAGAGAGCTCTGTACACAAGGTCCTGTTACAGAGAGAATGCTCTGTACACAGGGCCCTGTTACAGAGAGAGTGCTCTGTACACAGTCTCCTGTCACAGAGAGAGTGCTCTGTCCACAGGGTACTGTCACAGAGAGAGAGCTCTGTACACAGGGCCCTGTTACAGAGAGAATGCTCTGTACACAGGGTCCTGTCACAGAGAGAATGCTCTGTACACAGTGTCGTGTCACAGAGAGAGTGCTCTGTACACAGGGCCCTGTCACAGAGAGAACGCTGTGTACACAGGGCCGTGTCACAGAGTGCGCTCTGTACATAGGGCCCTGTCACAGAGAGAACGCTGTGTACACAGGGCCGTGTCACAGAGAGAGTGCTCTGTACCCAGGGCCCTGTTACAGAGAGAATGCTCTGTACATAGTGTCGTGTCACAGAGAGAGTGCTCTGTGCACAGGGTCCTGTCACAGAGAGAGTGCTCTGTACACAGGGCCCTGACACAGAGAGAGTGCTCTGTACACCGTGTCCTGTCACACAGAGAGTGCTCTGTCCACAGGGTCCTGTCACAGAGAGAGTGCTCTGTACACAGGGCCCTGTCACAGAGAGAGAGCTCTGTACACAGGGCCCTGTCACAGAGAGAGAGCTATGTACACAGGGCCCTGTTACAGAGAGAGTGCTCTGTACACAGTGTCCTGTCACAGAGAGAATGCTCTGTACACAGTGTCCTATCACAGAGAGAGTGCTCTGTACACAGGGCCCTGTCACAGAGAGAGTGCTCTGTACACAGGGCCCTGTCACAGAGAGAGAGCTCTGTCCACTGGGTCCTGTCACACAGAGAGTGCTCAGTCTACAGGGTCTTGTCACATAGAGAGTGCTCTGTACACAGGGCCCTGTTACAGAGAGAGTGCTCTGTACACAGGGCCCTGTTACAGAGAGAGTGCTCTGTACACAGGGCCCTGTTACAGAGAGAGTGCTCTGTACACAGGGCCCTGTTACAGAGAGAGTGCTCTGTACACAGGGTCCTGTCACAGAGAGAATGCTCTGTACACACTGTCCTGTTACAGAGAGAGAGCTCTGTACACAGGGTCCTGTTACAGAGAGAATGCTCTGTACACAGGGCCCTGTTACAGAGAGAGAGCTCTGCACACAAGGTCCTGTTACAGAGAGAATGCTCTGTACACAGGGCCCTGTAACAGAGAGAGTGCTCTGTACACAGTCTCCTGTCACAGAGAGAGAGCTCTGTCTACAGGGTACTGTCACAGAGAGAGAGCTCTGTACACAGGGCCCTGTTACAGAGAGAGAGCTGTGTACACAGGGTCCTATCACAGAGAGAGTGCTCTGTACACAGGGCCCTGTCACAGAGAGAGTGCTCTGTACACAGGGTCCGGTCACAGAGAGAGAACTCTGTCCACAGGGTCTGTCACACAGAGAGAGTGCTCAGTACACAGGGTCCTGTCACAGAGAGAGTGCTCTGTACACAGGGCCCTGTCACAGAGAGAGAGCTCTGTACACAGGGCCCTGTTACAGAGAGAGTGCTCTGTACACAGGGTCCCGTCAGAGAGAGAGAGCTCTCTACACAGGGCCCTGTTACAGAGAGAATGCTCTGTACACAGGGTCCGGTCAGACAGAGAGTGCTCTGTACACAGGGCCCTGTTACAGAGAGAATGCTCTGTACACAGTGTCCTGTCACAGAGAGAATGCTCTGTACACAGTGTCCTGTCACAGAGAAAATGCTCTGTACACAGTGTCCTGTCACAGAGAGAATGCTCTGTACACAGTGTCCTGTCACAGAGAGAATGCTCTGTACACAGTGTCCTGTCACAGAGAGAGTGCTCAGTACACAGGGTCCTTTCACAGAGAGAGAGCTCTGTACACAGGGTCCTGTCATAGAGAGAGTGCTCTGTACACAGGGTCCTGTCACAGAGAGAGTGCTCTGTGCAGTGTCCTGTCACAGAGAGAGTGCTCTGTGCAGTGTCCTGTCACAGAGAGAGTGCTCTGTACACAGTGTCCTGTCACAGAGAGAATGCTCTGTACACAGGGTCCTGTCACAGAGAGTGTGCTCTGTACACAGGGTCCTGTCACAGAGAGAGTGCTCAGTACACAGGGTCTGTCACACAGAGAGAGTGCTCTGTACACAGGGTTCTGTTACAGAGAGAGTGCTCTGTACACAGGGTCCTGTTACAGAGAGAGTGCTCTGTACACACTGTCCTGTTGCAGTGAGAGTGCTCTGTCCACAGGGTCCTGTCACAGAGAGAGTGCTCTGTACACAGGGTCCTGTTACAGAGAGAGTGCTCTGTACACACTGTCCTGTTACAGAGAGAGTGCTCTGTCCACAGGGTCCTGTCACAGAGAGAGTGCTCTGTACACTGGGTCCTGTCACAGAGAGAGCGCTCTGTTCACAAGGTCCTGTTACAGAGAGTGCTCTGTTCACAGTGTCCTGTCACAAAGAGAGAGCTCTGTACACAGGGTCTGTCACACAGAGAGAGTGCTCAGTACACAGGGTCCTGTTACAGAGAGCGTGCTCTGTACACAGGGTCCTGTCACAGAGAGAGAACTCTGTACACAGGGTCTGTCACACAGAGAGAGTGCTCAGTACACAGTGTCCTGTCACAGAGAGCGTGCTTTGTACACAGGGTCCTGTCACAGAGAGAGTGCTCAGTACACAGGGCCCTGTTACAGAGAGAGTGCTCTGTACACCGTGTCCTGTTACAGAGAGAGTGCTCTGTACACAGGGCCCTGTTACAGAGAGAGTGCTCTGTACACAGGGCCTTGACACAGAGAGAGTGCTCTGTGCACCGTGTCCTGTCACACAGAGAGTGCTCTGTACACAGGGCCCTGTTACAGAGAGAGTGCTCTGTACACAGGGCCCTGTTACAGAGAGAGAGTGCTCTGTACACAGGGTCCTGTCACAGAGAGAGTGCTCTGTATACAGGGCCCTGTTACAGAGAGAGTGCTCTGTACACAGGGCCCTGTCACAGAGAGAATGCTCTGTACACAGGGCCCTGTCACAGAGAGAATGCTCTGTACACAGGGTCCTGTTACAGAGAGAGTGCTCTGTACACAGGGTCCTGTTACAGAGAGAGTGCTCTGTACACAGGGTCCTGTTACAGAGAGTGCTCTGTTCACAAGAGTCCTGTTACACAGAGAGTGCTCTGTACACAGGGCCCTGTTACAGAGAGAGAGCTCTGTACACAGGGCCCTGTTACAGAGAGAGTGCTTTGTACACACTGTCCTGTTACAGAGAGAGAGCTCTGTACACAGGGCCCTGTTACAGTGAGAGAGTGCTCTGTACACAGGGCCCTGTTACAGAGAGAGAGTGCTCTGTACACAGGGCCCTGTTACAGAGAGAGAGTGCTCTGTACACACTGTCCTGTTACAGAGAGAGAGCTCTGTACACAGGGCCCTGTTACAGAGAGAGTGCTCTGTACACAGGGCCCTGTTACAGAGAGAGAGTGCTCTGTACACAGGGCCCTGTTACAGAGAGAGAGTGCTCTGTACACAGTGTCCTGTCACAAAGAGAGAGCTCTGTACACAGGGTCTGTCACACAGAGAGAGTGCTCAGTACACAGGGTCCTGTCACAGAGAGCGTGCTCTGTACACAGGGTCCTGTCACAGAGAGAGAACTCTGTACACAGGGTCTGTCACACAGAGAGAGTGCTCAGTACACAGGGTCCTGTCACAGAGAGCGTGCTTTGTACACAGGAACCTGTCACAGAGAGAGTGCTCTGTACACAGGGCCCTGACACAGAGAGAGTGCTCTGTGCACCGTGTCCTGTCACACAGAGAGTGCTCTGTACACAGGGTCCTGTCACAGAGAGAGTGCTCTGTACACAGGGTCTGTCACAGAGAGAGTGCTCTGTACACAGGGTCCTGTCACAGAGAGAATGCTCTGTACACAGTGTGCTGTCACAGAGAGGGTGCTCTGTACACAGGGTCTGTCACAGAGTGCTCTGTACACAGGGTCTGTCACAGAGAGAGTGCTCTGTACACAGGGTCCTGTCACAGAGAGAGTGCTCTCTACACAGGGTCCTGTCACAGAGAGAGTGCTCTGTACACAGGGTCCTGTCACAGAGAGAGTGCTCTGTACACAGGGTCCTGTCACAGAGAGTGCTCTGTACACAGTGTCCTGTCACAGAGAGAGTGCTCTGTACACAGGGTCCTGTCACAGAGAGAGCTCTGTACACAGGGTCCTGTCACAGAGAGAGTGCTCTGTACACAGGGCCCTGTGACAGAGAGAGTGATCTGTTCACCGGCTCCTGGCAGAGAGACATAGCAAACTGTGGTCTATAACTATGCTTCGGGGAACACGGTGGCGCTATGGTTAGCACTGCTGCCTCACGGCGCTGAGGACCCGGGTTCCATCCCGGCCCCTGGTCACTGTCCGTGTGGAGTTTGCACATTCTCCCTGTGTGCATCGGTCTGACCCCCACAATCCTAAAGATGTGCACGCTCGGTTGGTAGGCCACACTAAATTGCCCCTTGATTGGGTACTCTATAGTTAGAAAATAAATAAACAAATAACACTTTGCCCCAGCTGTGTGCTGGTGAACTGCACAACCAGCCTCACCCTGATGGAAACCCCTTATGATGCAGAGATATCAAATGGTCCTGGGGGTGGTACTGCTGAGGGTCTGCGTACCCGAGCTGCTGTTAACGGCCTTTAACATGTGATTGATTCCAACCAGTAGGCAGACAGAACCGGGCCCTCCATCCACGTAGCCGATCCCGCACTGGATGAACTTCAGTCGCTCCGGGGCTGGGGATGTCCACAGAACGCTGCCGTCAACCCCAGATAACACTGCCACCGAGACGTGAAGTTTCAGTGTCGCTGCAAGAAGAGCAAAGGGAAGTCAATGAATCCAACGTTCTACCATATCGTCAGCTCCCCCCCCCCCCCCCCCCCCCCCCGTCATTTACATGGTCTACCGTTCAGCCAGCTTCCCAACATCTCTGGCCCACCCTCACTGCTGGTCCCTCTCCTCCGAATTGCCATTGATCAGGTGTCAGCCTGCATAACAAGCTCTCACAGGTTGTTGTTCCTCAGGAGGGGGGCACAGGTTTGATTCCCAGCTTGGGTCACTGTCTATACGTTGTCTGCACGTTCTCACTGTGTCTCTGTGGGTTTCCTCCGGATGCTCCGGTTTCCTCCCACAAGTCCCGAAAGACGTGCTGTTAGGTGGATTGGACATTCTGAATTCTCCCTCAGTATACCCGAACAGGCGCCGGCCGGAGTGTGGCGACTAGGGGATGTTCACAGTAACATCATTGCAGTGTTAATGTAAGCCTACTTGTGACAATAAAGATTATTATTATCCAGCGGGAGCCATCATGAGTGGGAAACCTGGATGCTTGGCTACTCTCCGCCCTGAGATGCGCGTCAGGTGTCTCACCGCACAGACAGATCCCTGCTCAGCTCCTATTACCAGACAGGTGTCAGTCTCTGTCAAAGCTCCTCTGGAAGCTGATTTCAATTAGTGGAGGGCTCACTGACAACTTTGCAAGGGCAATTAGGGACGGACAATAAAAGCTGGTCCGGACACAATACTCACATCCCAAAAATGAATAAGAATTTTAAAAACATTCTTCCTAACATTTAACTCTTTTCATGTAAAGAAGGTTCCTTCGGTATATTTCAATGTGTATATTTTGCTAATTTGTCCCGCTTCATGTGTCACGAGGGGCCTTCCACTGCTTTTGACCGCAGTATTCAAGCTCATTTAACCTTTTGGCTCAACTCAGTCCTTCACACAGTCATGTCGCCTTATTGTTGTCTTACTAATCCCAGTTCGGTCTTCAACTTAAAGATGTGATTTGACTGGTCAATTGGTCATAAGACCATAAGGCGTAGGAGCAGAAATAGGCCAAGGCCCATCGAATCCTCTCCGCCATTTAATGAGATCATGGCTGATCTGATATAGTCCTTAACTCCACTTTCCCACCTTATCCCCTTGATTCCCTTACTGATTAAAACATTGTCTATCTCAGCCTTGAACATTCGACCCAGCCTCTACAGCTCTCTGCGGTAAAGAATTCCAGATTCACTTCCCTCCGAGAGAAGAAATTCCTCTTCATCCCGGTCTTCAATGGACGACCCCCTTACTCTGAGATTCTGCCCTCTGGTCCTAGACTCCCCACAAGAGGAAACAACCTCTCAGAATCGACCCTGTCAAACCCCCTGAGAATCCGATATGTCTCAATAAGGCTGCCTCTCATCCTTCTAAACTTCAATGAGCACAGGCCCAACCCACTCAACCTCTTCTCATAAGAAAATCCCAATACCCAGGATCAACTTTGTGAATCTTCTCTGGACTTCCTCCCCTTAGATAAGGGGACCAATCTGTTCACAGTATTCCAGGTGTGGTCTAACTGATGCCTTGTATAGTTTTAGCAGAACGTCCCTATTTTTGTATTCCATTCCCTTGGAAATAAAAGCCAAGTTCCATTTGTGTCACGGTCATTAAACCAATCCCAGTAACATGTGCCTTTGCAACAACAACTTGTATTTATCTAATGCCTTTAGTGGAGCTAAATGCCCAAGGTACTTCACAAGAACATCATCAGTACAACCACCGCAGAGGGAGATAACAGGATAGATGATGAAAAGCTTTGTCAAAGAGATGGGCTTTAAGGGGACGAGAGGGGTAGAGAGACAAGTGTTTTTAGGTTTGAGGGAGGGAGTTCCAAAGCATAGGGGCCTAGACTGCTGGAGGAACATCCATCAATGAGAGCAATTAAAATTGGGGATGTGCATGAGGGCAGAACTGGAAGAGCGCAGACACCCTGAGGTCTTGTAGGGCTGCTGGAAACTACAGAAAAGGGAACACCGGGGCGAGATTTGTAAACCGAGGTGACAATTTTAAAATTGAGTGTCACAACCCCCAAGAACCATGGGGAAAACCATTGTTGATCTCCCCATGGGACTCGTAGATGACGGGGTTCCCAGGTAGGGGGCGGACTCCACCCGGGCTGGAGCTCGTTAAAAGCCAGCCCAAGAAGGGGACGCAATTGTTGGTTGTTCCAACAAGGACTGGATTGGGAGAGAGGTACTGCCATGGGCAGAGATTGTACATAGTTTAGTAAATCCTTCTTCCACTACTGCTGGCTTCCTCAAGTTATTAAAGAGGCATCGTCCGACAAGAGCCAAAGTAAGCCTGGGGGTGATGGATGAATCAGACTTGGTGCGAGTTGGGACATGGGCACTTGGGTTTTGAGTGAATGCAGGTTTAAGTCGGTTGGAAGATGGGAAGCCGGCCAGGAGACCACTGGAGCAGCCAAGTCTCGAGGCAATAAATGCACGGATGAGGGTTTGAGGAGAGGCTGAGCTGAGGCTAGGGTGCAGTTGGGCAATGTTACAGAAGTAGAAGTAGGTGATCTTATGGGTCAAGCAGAACAGCAATGGAGCAAATGGTCCAGCTCAGCTTCACGCTGTTGCTTGCCAATGATGGAAATGATGGCTGGGGAACAAGAGATTGTTGCACGGACCTAAGACAATGGTTCGGTCTTCGCAGTATTTAGTTGGAGTTGTATTGCCTTTCTGAGCAAACTAGTGGGAGATCACTGGGAGACACACCGGGAGGGAATGGAGTCTTTGAGATATTGGAAGGCACACCTGGGAAATTCCTTAGAGAAAGCTGAAACCAGAGTATTCACATCTGTAACCCAGCAAGAACGAGCCCTCAGAAAAGGAATGGATTAAAATGTAGGATTGTGTTGGCTTTGGGCCCCGGCCTGGTACGGTGTTATCTGCTTTACGAGGTTATTATGTCCAGTGCATGTTATAAATGGTGACGTAATTTGAATTGATGGAGTGAAGGTGAATGTTCCGGAATGTCCGGATGCTGCCAGGCCTGCAGCAAATGCTCCATCCGTCCCTACATTACCTTGTAGTCGGAGGCCGCCTCTCTGGTCCCGTGTTTTCCCAGTGGAACTGAACGAAACAATCACATCAGAAACTTGATCATCATTGACATCCCAAAGGGTTATCACAGGAGGGAAACCTGTGGGAAAGAAAGAAGCCCGGGATGAATAGGAAGGATTGTTGGAGAGACACAGTAACACAGGAAAGAGCCCAGAATGAGCAACGGCCTCTTAGCCCACGGGGCTGATTCATTTAAAGATGGTTAAATCTTTTGGGCTTTTCCGTCAGTTTATACAAATCCCTTGTTCTTACGTAACGGTGACCACCTCTCAGTCACCTGCTGCAGATACAGTCTCCTCTGGATGAGAGATAGGGAGATCTGTCCTTTACAATTCAAAAGATTTGAGGGATGATATTGGTGTGGTTCAAAATTTGAGCAGGCAGCAGGCAGGACTCTCTCCCTGGTGTCTCCCAAGTTTCTCAGTGATTCTGCTGGCTCCATTGGAACAGTTAAGTAGGCCACAGCCCCTGGATCCTAGTCCACCATTTCATGAGATCATGGCTAATTTGCGGCCCAAACTCCATCTGCTTGCCTTGGTCCCAATATCCCTTTCATCTCTGATGTTTCTCCCAAGTCTCGCCCTCCCTCGTGTTTCCCCCAGTCTCTCATGAACTCCACCCTCCCAATGACACCAGCAGAAGGCCAAATCTATTTTCCAGCAGCAATTCAGAACCAAAATATCAAGACAACCAGGGACGTGTAATATTTATAACGGGGAATTTATAATGGGGAACAAAGAAATGACAGTCCAATTGAATACACACTTTGGTTCTGCCTTCTCAGAGGGCACAAATAACATACCAGAAATGTTGGGGAACACAGGGTTTAGTAAGAGGGAGGAACTGAAGGAAATCAGTATTAGTAGGGAAATGGTTTTGGGGAAATTGATGGGATTGAAGGCTGATAAATCTCCAGGCCTGATAATCTACATTCCAGAGTATTTAAGGAAGAGGCTCTAGAAATAGTGGATGCATTGGTGGTCATCTTCTAAGAATCTATAGACTCTGGAACAGTTGCCGGAGATTGGAGGGTAGCTAATGTAACTCCACTTATTAAAAAGGGAAGAAGAGAGAAAACAGGCCTGACGTCAGTCGTGGGGAAAGATTTAATAGCAGAGCACTTGGAAAGCAGTGGCAGGATCGGCATGGATTTACAAAAGGGAAATCAGGCTTGACAAATCTACTGGAATTCTTGGGGGATGCAACTAGTCGAGTTAACGAGGGGGGGCAGTGGATGTCATATTTAAATTGTTTCAGGGCCTCGACCCTCTCTGTAACCTTCCCCAGCCCTACAACCCTGCAAGATATCTGTGCCCCTCCAATTATGCTTCTCCGATTGCTTCTGCTCCAACATGAGTGGCCATGCTCTCAGCTGCCGAGGTCTTAAGATTTAGAATTCCCTCCTTAAACCTGGTTGCCTTCCTCGATTCTTCTTCTTTCAGATGCTCCTTAAAACTTACCCCTTTCTTGTCTTGATAAATATTGTGACTCGATATCAATTTTTGTATGATTGGCTGCCTGTGAAACATCTTGGCGTGAAAGATGCTATGTAAATGTACATTGTCATTGAATAAGCAAGGTGCTGTTGTTAGAGTTCTTCCTTTTGATTTCCCTTTGTTCCCATTTATTTTTGGTCCCTGGACCCAGAATCGGAATGTGCCTAAAAGCAGTGGACTGAAAGCTGAGTCTGCCTGCTAGTCAGGACAGTGTGCTCCAGCTTTTGTATTTTGGAGAGGAGAAAACAGCCCCGTCACCACCGGGTGAATTTTAGGAACCAGCTTTGAGTGCAACATGGTGGAACAGTGGTTAGCACTGCTGCCTCACGGCGCTGAGGACCCGGGTTTGATCCCGGCCCCGGGTCACTGTCTTTGCGGAGTTTGCACAGTCTCAGTGTCTACGTGGGTCTCACCTCCACAACCCAAAGATTGCAGGATAGGTGGATTGGCCACGTAGAATTTCCCCTTAATTGGGAAAAAAAAATGAATTGGGTACTTTAAATATATTTTTAAAAGTCCAAAAAAAAGGGAACCAACTTTGGAGGAAGTCAATTCGATTGGACGGCTGGCAACCTGTGGATTAGCCAGGGACAGAGATCCCCCTGACAACAGTCAGTGATTGGTTCCTGCGTGATGCTTCTTAGAGAGCCGGGAAGAAGTGTTTAGACCTTGACAGGAGAAGGAACTCTCTCTCACTCTCCCGCTGCTGAAGTAAAGGATTGCTTTATTGTTCTAAAACCAGAGTGCCATCTTAAGTATGTATTTGAAATTATCTTGAATCTACAGAGAAAGTAGAAAGCCTTGCCAGAGAAAACTTTTTCAAGCCTAGAAGGAAGAAGTATCAAAACGAAAGCTTGAGCTCCTGAAAGATACTAACTGGAAACCATCCTAGTGCATCGGAGAACCTTTATCCTTTTTATTTTATCAGCATTTTCTTCCCTCTCCACCACTCTTTCATTTGTGTTGTCTGTGTGTCTGTGGAGTGGGATGGGGAGGGGGGGGGGGGGAAAGAGTTGGAAGGGGGAGGTTGGGAAAGGGGTATTAGGTAGTCATCTACATTTTTGTCAGCTTAATTATATTACTGTTAAATAATAAAAGGTTATTAGTGTTAAAATTACAAACCTGGTGGCTGCAGTTTATTGGGCTCAGCCAAGGTCCTCGGTTTTTTAAAAATAAAATCTAATTGCACTTGTGTTGTGACTCCGGGTCAAGTGAGGCTGAAAGTGGCCACGCACTGGCCCAGGGGGTCGTGACAATGCACATTGTATTTTTTTTTTGTAGCCATTGAGGTGTTGGTTAAAAGGTCTGTCATCCAACGGAATCCAGGACTTTCCATTTCTACACCTGTTTATTTCTAACTTTGATACATCTGATGTGCTGCTCCTCGCTTGAGTGACGCGGCCTTAACGAGCGAGTGTGAGAGGTTGGGTGTGACAAAAGAGTTTGACCGTCTGACTTGCAGGGAGGGTGCACTGCAAAATATATCTCGCAAATCATTAATTTTCTATCTCGACTGCACAGTCTCATCAGGACACATTGAGTGCTGGGCAGTTCATCTTCGGGAGGACTGATAAATTGCAGGGCCTTCTACTCCCAACCCATCTTCCTGATATCCTCTCATCGGATGACAGGGTGTCATTGGCAGATGTGGCAGAGGGGGTGGTATCCCATTAAAACACTGGCTCCATGACAGTGGGAGGAGAAGGGAGGAAAAATTAATAGAAGTAGAAAGAAGTGCTATTTGTTCACAATTCCGGTGCATTTTCCATTCTCTCTGGTGAATCTCTCTGGCCATATGCTATCCCCACTTTACAAGATTGTGGTCTGACCTCAGACAGTGTAGATTTACAAAGGTGATGAAGAGCAGGGTGGCACGGTGGCGGTGGTTAGCACTGCTGCCTCACGGTGCCGAGGACCCGGGTTTGATACCCGGCCTCGGGTCCCTGCCCGTGTGGAGTTTGCACATTCTCCCCGTGTCTGCGTGAGTCTCACCCCCACAACCCAAAGATGTGCAGGGTAGGTGGATTGGTCATGCTGAATTGCCCCTTAATTGGGAAAAAAAGAATAGGGTACACTAAATTTAAATAAATGTTGTTGAAGAGCAGCTGGAGATGCTCAGCTTCCTTTGTGTGTGGACATGCCTGATCTCCGCTCAGCACCTCCTAAATATGGCAGGGCAAAGGTCAGCAGTGCACCCTCGGCGGGATCGTCAGCAGTGCACTGGGACTGCGAGGCGGCGTTCTCCCCCCATCCCACTCTAATAAACAAAGTACGGCTACTATCGCGTTTCCGCCCTCCCAGCACCGCTCACCAGCGGTTTGGCCTAGGCTTCGATTCCATGAGGTCATCAGCGGCTGGCTCCGTGGGCACTGGGTGAAGAACGCACAGATAAGGACGAGGACCATGGAGAAAGCAAGGCTGAGGAGGAAGGCAGCCGTCCGCAGGCAAGGGACGAGAGACCTTCTGGTTTTAATGGTGAACTCATCCGACACCTCGGTTGCACGGACCTCCGCGGAGCTGGTTTCATCCAGCCGCCATTGCTTCACCTTCAGAGCGCGCATTTCGACTGCAGTGTCCACGTCTCCGTCAAACGTGACCTCAATGCTAGCCTCGGTCTGGAGGTTTCCATTCTTCTGGTAGCGGAGATTGCCATCGTCCTCGCTGTCATCACTGTCAGCCTGCCGGAGTGGGTCGTACTCTCCCAGATCGTGAATCTTTTTCCCTGGAAAATGAAGGGTTGTGGAAAATAATGCTCACCAACACTCTGCTCACCTGTAAAAACTTTACAATTTTAACAATTTATATAAATGATTTGGACGAAGGGACTGAAGATATTTTGTTGTTAAATTTGCTGACGACGCAAAGATAGGTAGGAAAGTTAATTATGAAGAGGACGTAAGAAAGGGTCATAGATAATAACAATCTTTATTATTGTCACAAGTAGGCTTACATTGACACTGCAATAAGATCATAAAACCATAAGACATTAGCAGAATTAGGCCACTCGGCCCATCGAATCTGCTCCGCCATTCAATCATGGCTGATATTTTTCTCATCTCCATTCTCCTGCCTTCTCCCCATAACCCCTGATCCCCTTATTGATCAAGAACCTATCTATCTCGATTTGGCCTCCACAGCCTTCTGCGGCAAAGAGTTCCACAGATTTACCACCCCCAGGCTGAAGAAATTCCTCCTCATCTGAGTTTTAAAGGATCGTCCCTTTAGTCTGAGATGGTGTCCTCTGCTTCAAGTTTTTCCTACAAGTGGAAACATCTTCTCCACGTCCACTCTATCCAGGCCTCGCAGTGTCCTGTAAGTTTCTGTAAGATCCCCCCTCATCCTTCTAAACTCCAACAAGTACAGACCCAGAGTCCTCAACCGTTCCTCATACGATAAGGCAGATCAGTAGCATTGTGGAAAGCACAATTGGCTCCAGGGTCCCAGGTTCGATTCCGGCTTGGGTCACTGTCTGTGCGGAGTCTGCACATTCTCCCCATGTGTGCGTGGGTTTCCTCCGGGTGCTCCGGTTTCCTCCCACAGTCCAAAGATGTGCAGGTTAGGTGGATTGGCCATGCTAAATTGTCCTTAGTGTCTAAAATTGCCCTTAGTGTTGGGAGGGGTTACTGGGGATAGAGTGGAGGTGTGGACCTTGGGTAGGGTGCTCTTTCCAAGAGCCGGTGCAGACTCGATTGGCCGAATGGCCTTCTTCTGCACTGTAAATTCTATTAAATTCTATGATAAGCTCTTCATTCCAGGGATCATTCTTGTGAACCTCCTCTGGACCATTTCCAAGGCCAGCACAGGGTCCAGAGGAGGTTCACAAGAATGATCCCAGGAATGAAGTTTCTGTGAAAATCCCCTAGTCGCCACACTCTGGCGCCTGTTCGGGTACATGGAGGGAGAATTCAGAATGTTGAATTCACTAATAAGCACCTCTTTCGGGACTTGCGGGAGGAAACCGGAGCACCCGGAGGAAACCCATGCAGACACGGGGAGAACGTGCAGACTCCACACAGACAGTGACCCAAGCCGGAATCGAACCTGGGACCCTGGCTAGGTTAAGTGAGTGGGAAAAAATATGATGTGGGAAAATGTGAAATTTTCCCTTTTGGCTGGAAGAAATTTTACGAAGCTTTTTATCTAAATGGTGAGAGGTTGCAGAGCTCGGAGGTGTCGAGGTGTTTAGCACAGGGCTAAATCGCTGGCTTTGAAATCAGACCAAGGCAGGCCAGCAGCACGGTTCAATTCCCGTAACAGCCTCCCCGAACAAGCGCCGGAATGTGGCAACTTTGAAGCCTACTTGTGACAATAAGCAATTTTCATTCATCTGGGTGTCCTAGCGCATGAATCACAAAAGGCTAGTAAACATGTACATGTAAACATGTACAGCCATTAATTTAGAAAGCTAATGGAATGCTGTCGTTAATTGTGAGGGGAATTGATTACAAAAGTAGGGAAGTTATGTTTCAGCTTCACAGGGCATTGGTGAGGCTACTTCAGGAGTACTGTGTACAGTATTGGTCTCCTTATTTAAGAAAAGATGTAAATGCGTTGAAAGAAGTTCAGTGAGGATTTACCAGACCAATACCAGGTTGGGCTGGTTGTTTTATGAGGGAAGGTGAGAGAGGTTAGGCTTGCTGCAAATGGGAGTTTAGAAGATGACTTAATCGAAACTGAGGGGTGTTGACAGGATGGATGTGGAGAGGATATTTCCTCTTGTCTGAGAATCCGGGTCACTGTTTAAAAATATGGGGTCGCCCACTTAAGACAGGGGAAAAAGGCAGTGGAAGCAGAATCTCTGAATAATTTTAAGGCTGAGTTAGTTAGATTCTTGATTAACAAGGGGGTGCAAGGTTATCGGGGTGGGCGGGAATGTGGGGTTGAGGTTCCAATCAGATCAGCCGTGGTGTTATTGAAGGCAGAGTAGGCCCGAGGGGCTGAGTGGCCTCCTCCTGCTCCTACCTTATTAGAACACGACTTTTGATTATTTCTGTCGTCCACCCCCCCCCCTCCTCCTCCTCCTCCTCCTCCTCCCCTCACACCTCACAAGTTAGAGCATGTGACTTTCTCCCAGGGATCTTCCAAAGTCCACTGCATGCAGTTGGAGAACTCTTGTGGTGCAGTGGGTCACTGCAGGAAGAGACGGTCCAGCCCCTTGAGTCTGCTCGTCCCTTTTGAAATGAAATGAAAATCGCTTATTGTCACAAGTAGGCTTCAATTAAGTTATTAAACCTGCTTAGTCCCATTCCCCAACTCTTTCCTCACACCGTTGGAGCTTTCTCTCTTCCGAGTATTTATCTTATTCCCTTTTGAACAAGAGTTAGAATTTCATAGAATTTACAGTGCAGAAGGAGGCCATTCAGCCCATCGAGTCTGCACCGGCTCTTGGAAAGAGCACCCTACCCAAGATCCACACCTCCACCCTATCCCCATAACCCAGTAACCCCACCCAACACTAAGGGCAATTTTGGACACTAAGGGCAATTTTGGACACTAAGGGCAATTTATCATGGCCAAGCCACCTAACCTGCACATCTTTGGACTGTGGGAGGAAACCGGAGCACCCGGAGGAAACCCATGTAGACACGGGGAGGATGTGCAGACTCCGCACAGACAGTTGTCACAGAGTCATTGAGGTCTTCAGCACAGGAGAGGCTCTTCGGCCCATCGCATCTGCACCAGTCAAAAACAACCACCATTGTATTCTAATCCCATCTTCCAGCACTTGGCCCATATGCCTTGGCATCACAAGTGCACATCTAAATACTTCATAAATGTTATGAGGGTCTCTGCCTCCACCACCCTTTCAGGCAGCGAGTTCCAGACTCCCACCCCCCTCTGGGTGAAAAGGTTTTCCTCACATCCCCTCTAAACCTCCTGCCCCTTACCGTAAATCTATGCCCACAGTCATTGGCCCCTCCACAAGGGGAAAAGTTTCTTCCTGTCCACTCTATCTATGCCCCTCATAATCTTATCCATCTCAATCATGTCCCACCTCAGTCTCCTCTGCTCCAACGTAAACAACTCCAGTCTATCCGATCTTCATAGTTAAAACTCTCCTGTACGGGCAACATCCTGGTAAATCTCCTCTGCACCCTGTACAGTGCTATCACATCCCTCCTATAATGTGGACTCCAGAACTGCACACAATACTCTAGCTGCGACCTAACCAATGTTTTATACAGTTCCAGCATAACCTCCCTGCTCTTAAAACTCTGTGCCTCGGCTAATAGAGGCAAATATACCATATGCCTCCCTAATCACTGTATCCACCTCCCCTGCTACCTTAAGGGGCCGGTGTACATGCACACCAAGATCCCTCTGATCCTCGGTGCTTCCCAGGGTCATGCCGTTTATCATGTATTCCCTTGTTTGTCCTGCCCATGTGCATTACCTCACATTTATCCGGATTGAATTCCATTTGCCACTGATCAGCTCATCTGACCAGCCCATCTATATCCTCCTGTAATCGAAGGCTATCCTCCTATTTACCAACCAACCAATTTTCATATCATCCACAAACTTACTGACCAACCCTCCGACATTCATATTTAAATCATTTCTATAAACCACAAACAGCAAGGGCCCCAACGCTGATCCGAGCGAGACTCCACTGGACACATGTTTCCCGTTAGAAAAACACCCCTTGGCCATCACTCTCTGCTTCCTGCCATTCAGCCAATTCTGGATCCAATTTGCCAAATTTCTTGGATCCCATGTGCTCTTAACCTTCACTAACAGTCTCCCATGTGGCACCTTACTGAAAACCTTGCTGAAGTCCAAGTGGACTACGTCAAATGCATTTCCCTCATCTACACACGTGGTCACCTCTTCGAAAAAGAATGCAAATGGTATGTTCGCCTTCATAGTGACAGGATTTGTTGTTTTATTGCAATTGTATATGGCAGGGGTTTTCAAACTCAGGGTCATGACCCACAGGTGGGTCGCGGGCACGTTTCATAGAATTTCATAGGCAGCACGATAGCATAGCGGTTAGCGCAATTGCTTCACAGCTCCAGGGTCCCAGGTTCGATTCCCGGCTGGGTCACTGACTGTGCGGAGTCTGCACACTCTCCCCGTGTGTGCGTGGGTTTACTCCGGGTGCTCCGGTTTCCTCCCACAGTCCAAAGATGTGCAGGTTAGGTGGATTGGCCAGGATAAATTGCCCTTAGTGTCCAAAATTGCCCTGTGTTGGTTGAGTGGGGTTACTGGGTTATGGGGATAGGGTGGTGTGGGCTTGGGTAGGGTGCTCTTTCCAAGAGCCGGTGCAGACTCGATGGGCCGAATGGCCTCCTTCTGCACTGTAAATTCTATGAAATTCTATGAACGGCGGCAGCAGAGAGCAGGTCACGCACTCTGTATGCTGATGTCATGTGTTTTGGGCACGAGAGAGATTTGTCCATCTTGCAGCTGCTTGCAGTGCAGGTGTGAGCTCCAGGGCCTCTGGTGAACAACCCATGAAGAAGCCGAAAACAAGAACAAAGCAGCTTAAAGATGACTACATGATGTTTGGGTTATAATTGTGCCGATGCATATCAGGATTCAAAGTTCATGTGTGTTATATGCAGTGAAGCACTGGCTTCTCTTCTCACACTCAGAACTTCAAAGACATTTGAAGACTAAACATGGCATGTTCAAGGACAAACCTCTATTTTTTTCAACGGATGCAGTGAGGTCTTAAATCATCAGCGGAAGTCATGATCAGAAATGAAACACTGAATGACAAAGCAAGTGAGATTGAGGGGACCGGGCAGGCTCACCTGTCATGAAAATGGTGGGTCATGAAGGTCATGGGTCGCAACGGGCGGCCGGCGCGGGTCGCAACGGGCGGCCGGCGCGGGTCGCAACGGGCGGCCGGCGCGGGTCGCAACGGGCGGCCGGCGCGGGTCGCAACGGGCGGCCGGCGCGGGTCGCAACGGGCGGCCGGCGCGGGTCGCAACGGGCAGCCGGCGCGGGTCGCAACGGGCGGTCGGCGCGGGTCGCAACGGGCGGTCGGCGCGGGTCGCAACGGGCGGTCAGCGCGGGTCGCAACGGGCGGTCAACGCGGGTCGCAACGGGCGGTCAGCGCGGGTCGCAACGGGCGGTCAGTGCGGGTCGCAACGGGCGGTCAGCGCGGGTCGCAACGGGCGGTCAGCGTGGGTCGCAACGGGCGGTCAGCGTGGGTCGCAACGGGCAGTCAGCATGGTCGCAACAGTTGGCCATTTGGTAAAAATTGGTCCCGGGCGAAAATTTTGAAAATCACTAGTAGAGGGCATTGGGGAGGCCACACCTGGAATATTGTGAGCAGTTTTGGTGTCCGTATCTGAGGAAGGATGTTCTTGCCGTGGAGGGAGCGCAGCGAAGATTTACCAGACTGATTCCTGGGATGGCGGGACTGTCATATGTGAGGAGAGACTAAATCGGTCAGGATTATATTCAGTGCAGTTTAGAAGAGTGAGAGGGGATCTCATAGAAACTTACAAAATTCTAAAAGGATTAGACAGGGTCGATTCAGAAAGAATGTTTCCGATGGTGGGGGAGTCCAGAACTAGGGGTTCATAGTTTGAGGACAAGGGGTAAATCTTTTAGGACTGAGGTGAGGGGAAATTTCTTCACCCAGAGAGAGTAGTGAATCGGTGGAATTTGCTACCACAAAAAGTATTTGAGGCCAAAATGTGGTGTAATTTCAAGAAGGAATTAGATATAGCTCTTGGGGTTAAAGGGATCAAGGGATATGGGGGAAAAGCAGGATCAGGGTACTGAACGATGATCAGCCATGATCATAATGAATGGCAGAGGAGGCTTGAAGGGCCAAATGGCCTTCTCCTGCTTCTATTTTCTATGTTTCTATGGCACAGCTTGGGGGGGGGGGGGGTTAGACCCATGGAAGTTCCACCATCTGAGGGAAAATGAATTCTCAGCATGGGAATGATAACTGGACTCCTCAGGGATTTTAGCGCGGTCTCTGGTTACAAACTCAACCTGTGAAGAGCAAAATCTTCCCAGTAAACCCCCTTAAGGGCGGAGCGGAGGCGGCGGACACACCTCACCAAGACACGCATGAGCAGGTACTTCCTGGAGGTGGAGAACAAGTGCAAGAGGTGCCAGGAGTCCAGCCAACTACACCCACATGTTCTGGTCCTGCCCCAAGCTCAGGGAATTCTGGATGGCCTTCTTCGAGGCTATGTCCAAAGTGGCGGGGGTTGAGATGGAGCCTTGTCCGTCTGTGGCAGTCATCGGGATGTCAGAGCGTTCAGAGATCTGGACTTGAAAAGAAGCGGAGGCCCTGACCTTCGCCTCACTGATTGCCAGGAGACTTCTGCTAGTGTGGAAGTCGGCAGCACCGCACAAGCCTCGGAATGGCTCCTAGATCGTGCTGAATTCCTGAGGTTAGAAAAATAAAATTTGAAATAAGAGGGTCTGAGCAGAGATTCCGCACCACTTGGCGGAAATTCGCTTTTTCTTTTAAATTTAGAGTACCCAATTATTTTCTTTTCCAATTAAGGGGCAATTTAGATTGCCAATCCACCTACCCTGCACATCTTTGGGTTGTGGGGTGAGACCCATGCAGTCATGGGGAGAATGTGCAAACTTCACACGGACAGTGACCCGGGGCGGGAATCGAATTCAGGTGCTGTGAAGCAACAGTACTAACCACTGTGCTACCGTGCTGCCCACGGCATTCATTGGCCCACGAGGGGCACTTTCTTCTCCCTCGCACTCATTCATTGGCCCACTTGCGAAGCTCTTCACTCCCTCGCATTCATTTACTCATCCACTAGGGGCACATTTTTCTCCCTCGCACTCATTCATTGGCCCCACTAGGGGAGCTCTCTCCCTCGCACCTATTCATTGGCCCAGTAGGGGAGCAATCTTCACCCTCGCACCTATTCATTGGCCCATTAAAGGTGCTCTCTCCTCCTTCGCACCTATTGATTGGCCCACGAGGGGCACTCTCTTCTCCCTCACACTTATTCATTAGCCCAATAAGGGACCTCTCCTCTCCCTCACACCTATTCATTGGCCCAGTCGGGGAGCTCCCTTCTCCTTTGCACCAATTCACTGGCCCACTAAGTGTGGTCCCTTCACCCTTGCACCCATTCATTGGCCTACGCCATAAGACATAGGAGCGGAAGTAACGCCATTCGGCCCATCGAGTCCACTCCACCATTCAATCATGGCTGATTTCAACTCCATTTACCCGCTCTCTCTCCATAGCCCTTAATTCCTCGAGAAATCAAGAATTTATCAACTTCTGTCTTAAAGACACTCAACGTCCCGGCCTCCACTGCCCTCTGTGGCAACAAATTCCACAGACCCACCACTCTCTGGCTGAAGAAATTTCTCCTCATCTCTGTTCTAAAGTGACTCCCTTTTATTCTAAGGCTGTGCCCCCGGGTCCTAGTCTCCCCTGCTAATGGAAACAACTTCCCTACATCCACCCTATCTAAGCCATTCATTATCTTGTAAGTTTCTATTAGATCTCCCCTCAACCTCCTAAACTCCAATGAATATAATCCCAGGATCCTCAGACATTCATCGTATGTTAGGCCTACCATTCCTGGGATCATCCGTGTGAATCTCCGCTGGACTCGCTCCAGTGCCAGTATGTCCTTCCTGAGGTGTGGGGCCCAAAATTGCTCACAGTATTCTAAATGGGGCCTAACTAATGCTTTATAAAGCTTCAGAAGTACATCCCTGCTTTTATATTCCAAGCCTCTTGAGATAAATGACAACATTGCATTTGCTTTCTTAATTACAGACTCACCCTGCAAGTTTACCTTTAGAGAATCCTGGACTAGGACTCCCAAGTCCCTTTGCACTTCAGCATTATGAATTTTGTCACCGTTTAGAAAATAGTCCATGCCTCTATTCTTTTTTCCAAAGTGCAAGACCTCGCACTTGCCCACGTTGAATTTCATCAGCCATTTCTTGGACCACTCCCCTAAACTGTCTAAATCTTCCTGCAGCCTCCCCACCTCCTCCATCCTACCTGCCCCTCCACCTATCTTTGTATCATCGGCAAACTTAGCCAGAATGCCCCCAGTCCCGTCATCTAGATCGTTAATATATAAAGAGAACAGCTGTGGCCCCAACACTGAACCCTGCGGGACACCACTCGTCACCGGTTGCCATTCCGAAAAAGAACCTTTTATCCCAGCTCTCTGCCTTCTGCCTGACAGCCAATCGTCAATCCATGTTAGTACCTTGCCTCAAATACCATGGGCCCTTATTTTACTCAGCAGTCTCCCGTGAGGCACCTGATCAAAGGCCTTTTGGAAGTCAAGATAGATAACATCCATTGGCTCTCCTTGGTCTAACCTATTTGTTATCTCTTCAAAGAACTCTAACAGGTTTGTCAGGCACGATCTCTCCTTACTAAATCCATGCTGACTTGTCCTAATCCGACCCTGCACTTCCAAGAATTTAGAAATCTTATCCTTAACAATGGATTCTAGAATCTTGCCAACAACCGAGGTTAGGCTAATTGGCCTATAATTTTCCATCTTTTTCCTTGTTCCCTTCTTGAACAGGGGGGGTTACAACAGCGATTTTCCAATCCTCTGGGACTTTCCCTGACTCCAGTGACTTTTGAAAGATCATAACTAACGCCTCCACTATTTCTTCAGCTATCTCCTTTAGAACTCTAGGATGTAGCCCACCTGGGCCCGGAGATTTATCAATTTTTAGACCTCTTAGTTTCTCCAGCACTTTCTCCTTTGTGATGGCTACCATATTCAACTCTGCCCCCTGACTCTCCTGAATTGTTGGGATATTACTCATGTCTTCTACTGTGAAGACTGACGCAAAGTACTTATTTAGTTCCTCAGCTATTTCCTCGTCTCCCATCACTAGATTAGCAGCGTCATTTTGGAGCGGCCTAATGTCTACTTTTGCCTCCCGTTTGTTTTTAATGTATTTAAAGAAACTTTTACTATCATTCCTAATGTTACTGGCTAGCCTACCTTCATAATTGATCCTCTCTTTCCTTATTTCTCTCTTTGTTATCCTCTGTTTGTTTTTGTAGCCTTCCCAATCTTCTGACTTCCCACTACTCTTTGCCACATTATAGGCTTTCTCTTTTGCTTTGATGCATTCTCTAACTTCCTTTGTCAGCCATGGCTGCCTAATCCCCCCTCTGATAACCTTTCTTTTCTTTGGGATGAACTTCTGTACTGTGTCCTCAATTACTCCCAGAAACTCCTGCCATTGCTGTTCTACTGTCTTTCCCACTAGGCTCTGCTCCCAGTCGATTTTCGTCAGTTCCTCCCTCATGCCCCTGTAGTTACCTTTATTTAACTGTAACACCTTTACATCTGATTCTCCTTCTTTCTTTCAAATTGGAGATTGAATTCGACCATATTATGATCACTGCCTCCTAAGTGTTCCCTTACTTTAAGATCTTTAATTAAGTCTGGCTCATTACATAACACGAAGTCCAGAATGGCCTGTTCCCTCGTGTGGGCTCCATCACAAGCTGTTCCAAAAAGCCCTCCTGTAAACATTCAATGAATTCCCTTTCCTTGGGTCCACTGGCAGCATTATTTACCCAGTCCACCTGCATATTGAAGTCCCCCATGATCACTGTGACCTTGCCTTTCTGACATGCACTTTCTATTTTGTGGTGCATTTTGTGCCCCTGGTCCTGACCACTGTTAGGAGGCCTGTACATAACTCCCATTATGGTTTTTTTGCCTTTGTGGTTCCTCAACTCTACCCACACAGACTCCACATCATCGGACCCTATGTCGTTTAGTGCTATTGATTTAATTTCATTCCTAATTAACAAGGAGGAGCTTGATGTATTAGCTCACTAGGGTAGCTCTCTTCTACCTTGCACTCATCGATTCACCCAATAGGAGTGCGATTGTCTCCCTCACATCTATTCACTGGCGCACTCGCGGAGCTCTGGACTCCCTGGCACTCATTTACTCACCCACAAGGGGCGCATTCTTCTCACTCGCGCTCATTTACTAGCCCACTAGGGGGAGCTCTCTTCTCCCTCGCATTGATTCATTGGCCCACTAGGGGAGCTCTCTTCTCCCTTGTACTGACTCAATGGCCCACTAGGGGAGCTCTCTTCTCCCTCGCACTGACTCATTGGCCCACTGGGAGAGCTCTCTTCTCCCTCGCACTGATTCATTGGCCCACTGGGGGAGCTCTCTTCTCCCTCGCACTAATTCATTGGCCCACTTGGGGAGCTCTCTTCTCCCTCGCACTCATTCATTGGCTAATTAGGGGTGCTCCCTTCACCCGTGTGCTCATTCATTGGCACACAAAGAGATTTCTTCTCACGCACACATATTTACTGCCCACGAGAGAAGCTCTCTTCTCCTTCGCACCTATTCATTGGCTCAGTAGGGGTGCTGATTTTTCCTTCCCACTTTTTCACTGGCCCACTGGGGGAGCTCTCGTCTCCCTCACATCATTAATTTGCTCACTAGGGGGCCTCTCTTCACCCTCGGAACTATTGGCTCACGAGGGAAACTCTCTTCTTCCTTACAGTCACGGATTGGTGACTGGAAGCCCTATTCTAAATGACTAATTTCTGATTCTGGCTTTTTGATGAGACATGCAGATTTTACTGAGCTGATCAGATGTTTACCAGATATCTCCAGGGTCACACTGGAGTCCCTAAATTGTAATTAACCATTCCCCTGGGGTACTAAGGCCAAGTATAGCACTTCCACAGATAATCCTGCAGGAACCAACATAAGGCAGTACAAACCAAGAATTAAAACTGGCTGAGACATGACTTATTAAACTACCAAATATCCAGAATTTGCAATATTTGGGTCCAGAATTTGCAATATTTGGGGTGTCGGAAGATCCGGGGGCAAAAGTGGGGGCCGATATTCTGGCCTTCTCCTCCCTGGTGGCCCGGAGATGGATCTTGCTGAGATGGAGGGACTCGGGGCCCCCGAAATCAGGAGTGTGGGTCAGCGATATGGTAGAGTTTCTCAGTCTGGAGAAAATCAAGTTTCCTTTAAGAGGATCAATACAGGCATTCGCCCGGAGTTGGCAGCAGTTCATCGATTTCTTTGACAAAAACTGAACAGCAGCAGTAAGGGGGGAAAGGGAAAAGGTGTTGGGGGGGGGGGGGAGGAAAATAGGAGGCACGGTAATGTTAAATAAGGACAGGGAATTTAGTATAAGGGTAATTGGGGATAGGGCGGGAGAAATGGGGTATGTGGTTTATTGTGTGTTGTTATTTTAGGGGGCATTTTGTGCATCGACCCGCACGGTTGTTTTAGAAATGTCAATATGTTAAATTGTGAAAATTACAAATGCTTCAATAAAATCTTTTTTTTTTTTAAATACCAAATAGTAGTTAAGCCTGATATCTAGATTTCCTTTGGGGAAAATTACCAGGGGGTCAATCTTGGAAACCTTAAAGACTGATTCTGGCAGCACGGTGATCCAGTGGTCAGCACCTCTGGCCACAGCACCAGGGATCGATTCTGGTCTTGGTGACTGTGTTAAGTTTGTTCATTCTCCCGGTGTCTGCATAAGTTCCCTGCCAGAGTCCAAAGATTTGCAGGTTTGGTGGGGCTGCAGGTGAGTGGGCCTCAGTAGGGTTCTCTTTCGGAGAGTCAGTTCAGACTCAATAGGCCAAATAGCCTCCTTCTGCATTGTAGATATTCTATGGATTCTCAATAATAATCTTTATCAGTGTCACAAGTAGGCTTATATTAACATTGCAATGAAGTTTCTGTGAAAAGCCCTTAGTTGCCACACTCCGGCGCCTGTTCGGGTACACTGAGGGAGAATTCAGAATGTCCAATTCACCTAACAAGCACTTATTTCAGGACTTGTGGGAAGAAACCAGAGCACCTGGTGGAAACCCACGCAGACAAGGGGAGAATGAGCAGACTCCACACAGTGAGCCAAGCTGGGAATCGAACCCGGGTCCCTAGTGCAGTGAAGCAACAGTGCTAACCACTGTGCCACCCTATCTGACAGCAGAGTGCTGTCTCAAATATCCAGACTTGCCCAATAAAGGAATCAGGTTCCAATATTCGCAAATACTAACCCCCCAATTCAAAGATGATCTTGAATGGGTGTGCCCCTCTGCATTACAACACAATATTCCCAGGCTTCTGATTCTTGCGCCCGTCTAGAACGAGTTTGCAAATTATTTCCCATCTGCCCACCATTACATATGAACTTTTGCAATGCATAAGTTCCCCTTATCAACAGTTCCATCAGAGGCCAGAAACATATTGACCATCAGAACCGGGGGCCTTCAGCTGAGACTGGTGCGCCACTGATGGCTGGAGGATAACATTCACAGTGTGACAGGTTTACACAGCTTCGATTCTTCAATGCAGAAATAACAGAAAATAAAAATTAAACGCGAAAGATTGCGGATGCTGGAAATTTGAAATGAATACAGAAAATGGTGGGTGGGAGGGAAGCTCAGCAAGTCTGGCAATATCGGCGGAGCGAGAAACAGAGTTGGCCTTTCGAGCCCATATGTTTCCCTTTGAGTCCATATGCTTTCTTCAGCACTGCTTCTCCCTCCACAGAGGCTGCCAGACCCGCTGAAATCTGAAATAAAACAGAAATGGTAATGGGGGAAATCTCAGAAACAGAGTCTTTCCAGCCCATATGATTCATTCGAGGTTGTTCTCCCTCCACAGAGGCTGCCAGACCTGCTGAGTGACCCCCTCAAGCATTTTGTTTTTATTGAAACGTGATAATAAAGGCGAGTCATGCGAGCGTGAACTTAAATCTGCATGGTGGTGGTGGTTGAGAGGTAAACATTCAGTGGAGCCGGTTGTCGTTTGCCCGGTGGCAGCCGGCTGACTGGGGTCTCACTTACCGGGAAGCTTCAGCGCCCTGGACAGAGCCGCCGCCATCTTGCGCCTGCTCACCGCGCGCAAGAGCCGCCGGGAGTTGTAGGCCAGCTGGGAAACATTCCGGCCGGCACCACCACTGCGTGTGTGCGCGCAAGGGCCGTTGGGAGCTGGAGGCCAGCTGGGAAACGCTCCGACCAGCCCCCAACCGCGCGTGCGCAAGGCCGAGTTCCCTCCGGACCGCTTTCCAGTTACGCCCCTTCGCTGGCTGGTGTGTCCCAGGGGTTGGTGACGTGGCAAACACGTCGAGGCGCTGAACGGGCTGCTTCGCTCTGGCTCCACTCACCTGATGGAGGAGCTGTGCTCTGAAAGCTAGTGATTCCAAACAAACCTGTTGTATTTTAACCTGGTGTTGTCAGACTTCTGACTGTGCCCACCCCAGTCCAACGCCAGCATCGCCACATTATGGCTACCCTTCGTGACTTTTCACACTTCCCACAAGCTCCCCCCCCCCCCCCCCCCCCCATCTCCATTGTATCCCTTTAACTGGAGTTCCTCATCACTAGAGCCATTCTCGTAAGTCTTATGCTCACTCTTTTCTAAAGCCTTTATGGAATACTCCAGTCAGGCTTACTCTAATTTCCTTGTTTTTTTCTACTCTTAAGGCCCCATTTTATAGAGCGTAGGATCACAAATCCCGGTTGAAGCACTTCTCAGCCTGCCCTTCTCTTCAATAATTTGTGGACATATAGCCCCCCTGCCCCATCTCATCTTGCATCCCCCTTTAGAATTGCATCGGTATTTTATGTTGCCTCTCCTCCAAAATAGGCAGCACGGTAGCATAGTGGTTAGCACAGTTGCTTCACAGCTCCAGGGTCCCAGGTTCTATTCCCAGCTTGGGTCGCTGTCTGTGCGGAGTCTGCACATCCTCCCAGTGTCTGCGTGGGTTTCCTCCGGGTGCTCCGGTTTCCTCCCACAGTCCAAAGATGTGCAGGTTAGGTGGATTGGCCATGATAAATTGCCCTGTTATGGGCGAGGCGTTTTCAGAACCCCAAAATGTATCATAGAGTTCAACCAACCTCCCCCTTTAATGTATTTGTTGCTTTTCCTAGCACACGGTTTGTTCCCTAGGTGTGGGATTACAATTATGGACACGTGGGTTTTTAAACACAAAACACTGTTTATTCCATGAACTCAACTTAACATCTTAAATAAACATTGGATCTCTTAACACCCCTTACTTCAAAGATAACTCCGAAATTATTGCAACAGTAAATAATTCCTCAAAATGTTCCTTCAAACTTCAAAGAGACTTAACACCTTTAAACAAAATCACTTCAGGTTAAAGGCTTTACTATTATGAGTTTAAATCACCCAAATGATCTAGAGATAGTCTTTCATGGCAGAGACCCAGCTCACTGCAAACACAGACACTCCCCAAGCTTTTTTCCTCCAAACTGCAGCTCTCTGGAAACACAGACACACACAAGCTCTTTTTTCAACCTGAAACTAAAAACTGCAAAATGGCTGATCTAAAGCCCAATCCACCCACTCTCTGACATCACTGTTTTCTTAAAGGTACATTGCTTAAACATCCATGTCTTAAAGGTACTCTCACATGACAACCCTTAGTGTTCAAAAAGG